>NW_007247220.1:336287-372244 GCF_000164805.1 Carlito syrichta
TGCTTTCCACAGAGGTTGCACTAGTTTACACTCCCACCAACAGTGTAGGAGTGTTCCCTTTTTGCCACACCCTCACCAACAACTGTTCTTTTTGAGTTATTGATAATTGCCATTCTGACTGGAGTTAGGTGGTATCTCAGTATGGTTTTGATTTGCAACTCCTGATGATTAGTGAGGTTGAACATTTCTTCATGTGTCTATTGGCTGCACGGATGTCTTCCTTTGTGAAGTGTCTGTTCATTTCTTTTGCCCATTTTATAATGGGGTTGTTTGTTTTTTTTCTTTTCAGCATGTTTGAGTTCCTTGTAGATCTAAGATGTTAAGACTTTGTCAGACCTGGAATTGGCAAATACTTTTTCCCAGTCTGTAGGCTGTCTCCCTGCTCTCTTGGTGGTTTCTTTGGCTTTGCAGAAGCTTGTCAGTTTAATGAGGTCACTTTGTCTATTTTACCCCTTATAGCCTGTGGGTTTCAGTTTTTTTTCAGAAATTGGATGCCAGTTCCAATTTCCATGAGGGTATGTCCTTCATTATCTAAGGTTCTTATGGTTTGAGGTTTTACATTTAGGTCTCTGATCCATTTGGAGTTAATTTTTGTGTATGAGGATAGATAGGGGTCCTGTTTCAATCTTCTGCATGTGATCAGCCAGTTTTCCCAGAAGCATTTACTGAATAGGTTCTCCTCTCCCCAGTGGTAGGTGGTGGAGGGTTTGTCAAAGATGAGTTGGTTGAGAAATTGAGGTTTTGCTTCTGGAATCTCAATTCTATTCCATTGATCTAAATGCCTGTTCCTATACCAATACAAAGCTGTTTTGATGATTGTAGCTTTATAGTAAAGTTTGAAGTCTGGTAATGTGATACCACCTGCTTTGTTTTTTTTGTTTTTTTGTTTTTGCTGAGGATTTTTCTGGCTATTCTTGGTCGTTTGTGTTTCCATATGAATTCCTATGTTGTTTTTTTCTAGGTGTGAGAAGAATGTTGCTGGTAATTTGATAGGCATTGCATTGAATTTGTAGATTGCCTTCGGTAAGATGGACATCTTCACAATGTTGATTCTTCCAATCCATGAACATGGGATATTTTTCCACTTGTTTGTGTCATATTTGATTTCTTTGAGCAGAGTTTTGTAGTTTTCATTGTAAAGGTCTTTCATGTCTCTGGTTAGGAAGATGCCAAGGTATTTCATTTTTTTTGTGGTTATTATGAATGGAATTGTGGTTTTTGTTAGGATTTCTGTTTGTTTATTATTGGTGTAAAGAAATGCCATTGTCTTTTGCACATTTATTTTATATCCTGAGACTTTGCCGAAGGCCTTTATCAGCATAAGGAGGTTTTTGACAGATTCTCTTGGGTTTTCAAGGTATACAATCATGTCATCTGCAAAGAGTGATAACTTGACTTCCTCTTTTCCTATTTGGTTACCCCTGATTGCCTTCTCTTCTCTGATTGCTCTAGCCGGGACTTCCAATATGATATTGAACAGGAGGGGTGAGAGTGGGCATCCTTGTCTTTTTCCAGTTTTCAGGGGAAATGGTTCCAATTTTTGTCCATTTAGGAGTATGCTGGCTGTGGGTTTCTTGTAGATGGCTTTTACTACTTTGAGGTACGTTCACTGTATGCCTAGATGTTTGAGTGTTTTTAACAAGAAGCGGTGTTGGATTTTACCAAAAGCTTTTCCTACATCTAATGATATAATCATGTGGTTTTTGTTTTGACATCTGTGGATGTATTTAATTAAATTTATTGTTTTACGAATGTTGAACCAGGCTTGCATCCCAGGGATGAAGCCTACTTGGTCATGATGGATGATTTTTGAGATGTGCTGTTGAATCCAATTTGCTAGGATCTTGTTGAGAATTTTAGCATCTATGTTCATCAAAGATATTGGCCTGTAGTTCTCTTTCTTTGTTGGATCTATACCTGGCTTGGGTATCAATGTGATGTTGACTTCATAAAATGATTTAGGGAGTATTCCATCTTTCTCAATCACCTGAAATACCTTCAGTAGGATTGGAATCAGCTCCTCCTTAAATGTCTTGTAGAAGTCTGCTGGAAAGTCATCTGGTCCAGGTCTTTTTTTTTTTTTTTTTCTTTTTCTTGGTCAGTCTAGCTAGGGGACCATCAATCTTGTTTATCCTTTTGAAGAACCAGCTTTATCCTTTTGAAGAACCAGCTTTTTGTTTCATTGATTTTTTTGTATTATCTTTTTGTCTTCTATGTCCTGTATTTTGGCTTTTATTTTGGTGATCTGTATTCTTCTGTTGAAATTAGGTTTTTGTGGTCTTGTTTTTCCAGCTTCCTTAGGTTGTTTGTTAGGCTGTTAATTTGTGTTCCTTCTATTTTCTTCATGTGTGTTTGTAGGGATATAAATTCCCCTCTTACTACAGCTTTTAAGGCATCCCAGAGATTTTGGTAAAATGTTTCTTCATTTTCCTTTGTTTCCAGGTATCTTTTGATCTCTGTTTTGATTTCATCATTAACCCAGGAGTTGTTTAGCATTATGCTGTTTAGTGTCCATGTCTTGGTGGGTTTTGGGGGGACCTTGGTGGTGTTAATATTTATTTTTATTCCACTGTGGTCCGAGAAGGTTCATGGTAGAATTTTGGTCCTTTTAAATTTGCTTATGCTTGATTTATGACCAATTATGTGGTCGATCTTATATGTTCCATGCGGTGATGAGTAGAATGTGTATTCTGTGACCTTTCAATGGAGTGTTCTGTAGGAATCAATTAAGTCCATTTGGTCAAGAGTCACATTGAGGTTCCGGATCTCATTGTTGATTTTTTGTCCTGATGATCTGTCTAGGGTTGTGAGTGGGGTATTAAAGTCCCCAGTTATGATGGTGTTTGAGTCAGTATCTTTCTTTAGCTTTCCTAGGAGTTGCTTTATAAAAGTTGATGCACCTATGTTAGGTGCATATATGTTTAGTATAGGTATTTCTTGTTGATGGAGTGAACTTTTATCATTATATAGTGTCTTTTTTAATTTTTGATACCTTAAATGGTATTTCATCTGAAATTAGTGTCATTACTCCTCCTTTCTTTTGTGTTCCATTATCCTGAAAATTTGTTTCCCATCCTCTTACTTTGGGTCTGTGCATGTCCTTTCTAGTGAGATGGGATTCTTGAAGGCAGTATATTGTTGCCTGTTGGTATTTTATCCATTTTGTCATTCTATGTCTTTTCAGTGGTGCATTTAGTCCATTCACATTATTGTCTTTCTTTTTGGGGGGGAATTGGTTCATGTGTATTTTATTCTTTTTCCTGTACTCTTGTGAAGAACATTGTTCTTTTTTCCCCTTTTCTTCTGTGTTTAGTACTTTCTTAAGTGTTTCATGTAGAGGTGGTTTGGTGGCAGTGTAAGTTCTTAGGGATTGGAAATCTGGGAAAGATTTTAATTCTCCCTTGCTGATGAGGCTTAATCTGGCTGGGTAGGTTATTCTTGGTTGGAATTGTTTATCTTTTAGGACTTTGAAGATAGGGCTCCAAGCTCTCCTAGCCTGCAGGGTTTCTGTATATAAATCTGCTGCTAATCTAATTGATTTTCCATGGTATGTGATCTGGCCTTTTTCTCTAGCTGCCTTTAGGATTTTTTCCTTTATGCCTACTTTGTTTAGGTGAATTAATGTGTCTAGGAGTTGATCTTCTCATTTGTTGTCTTGCAGGGGTTCTCTGAATCTCTTGTGTTTGAATTTTTGCATCATTGATTAGATAAGGGAAGTTTTCTTGAATGTACTCATGGAAGGTTTGTTCCAGTGTGGTCTCTGTCTCTCTTTCTCTCTCAGGAAGGCCAATTACTCTTAGGTGTGGTCTCTTGAAGTAATTGCTCATCTCTTGAAGGTTTTTTCTGTCATTTCAAGCTTGTTTTCTGTGTTTTTGAGAGTTTGGGTTAGTTCTATATTTTGGTCCTCAAGCTCTGAGATTCTTTCTTCTGCTTGGGTAATTCTGCTTTCCATGCTTATCAGTTTGTTATTTATTTCATTCACAGTATTCTTTATTACTGTTATCTCAGATATCAGCTCCTTTCTAGTTTCTTCTTGAGTCTCCTCAATTATTTTTAATCTCTCCATTAATGTCTTGATATCTAGGTTTGTAGTTTGAGACCAGTCATTCTGGGCCCTTCATTGTTTGCATTCTGAAGTCAATTTTCTCAGTGTCTGCCCTCCCAGGAGTCTGGGAAAGACCCATATTCTTTTGGCTTTCCTTCATTTATGTAGATTTTTCTCTCACCCTTGGAGCAAAAGGAGGTACAAAAGAGGAAAATAATGGAGGAGGGGGGTCAATAGGAAGTTAGAAAGAGAGAAGAGTGAGAGGGAAAACAGACATACATACCAACTAACAGGTGAAAAAGAGACACAATCCCGGAGAGAAGTGAAAAAAAAAAACACAGAAGGAAAATTCCCTAAAGAATACTGATAGTTACACAGAGACAGACCAATAAGGTCATGAAACAGATAGTGTAAGTTAGAAAGCAAACAATAGTGAGTAAAATGTATAGTCTGAATGATAAAATCAGAGGCCAAAATAAGAGATCAGAGTAGTTCTATAATCTTTCCTTTAGTCCTAATCTCCAGCCTCTCCCCTCTGTTTTTGCTACAGGCAGTTAGCCTGCTGCCTGGGAGGTCTGTAACTCTTAGTTGTCTCAGTCTCTTCAGCGTAGGGCAGGGGCTTTGTCTCCTGTTTAACAATGTCACTGTGGGAATCGAGGTGGATGCTCTGATAGGTGGGCGGAGCGATGCAGGTCTGTCTGGACAATGGTGTAGGTGGTAATTCTACTTTTACTTTTAGAGATGCTCATCTGGGATCAGCTGCACAGCTGGGGGCTGGATCCAGGGCTCACCAACAGGGTGGGGTGGAGGAGAGGGTTGGGTGTTCCCTCCTCTGGAGCTGGAAGCCTCCGATCAGCACCTTACACAAGCTTGGGGTTCTGCTCCCTTACACAAGCTTGAAGTTGCACGCTGAGTGCCTCAGCCAGGATGGGCCCAGAGCTCCAGAGCTCCAAAACTCCAAAGGGTAGGTGGTGTCCCTGGGTCCTTCACAGGGCACTTCAGCCAGAAATGGGACTGGTGTCTCTGAGGGGCAGGTGCCCAGAGCCTCCCTTGGTGACTGGCAGTTTGGTGCTGGGTGCTGGTCATCACTATGTAGCCAGGGAGGGAGCTGGGGCCCAGGACTCCTGAGCAGATTGTAGTCACATATAGTGGAGCATTTGCAGCCAGGGGCCACAATGTCTGGCCCTGCATGGGACCAAAGGTCCCCAGGCTTTGTACCAGTGCAGCTGGCAGTGAGTAGGGTGCTGTGGGAAGAAAAGTAAGAGTCTTTTTGGGAACTCATGTTCAGAGAGTCCATGAATCCACCTATGCTGTTGCCATCTTGTGGAATCTCCCCTCCTATATGGAGACACTGGAACTCCTATACACTGCTGGTGAGAATGTAAAATGCTGTAACTACTGTGGAAAACAGTACGGAGAGCTCCACTGCTCACCCGGAAACCCAGACCCCGGGTGTTTCAATATCAGAAGCGTGGCAGGCCCCTCGCTCTCACAGGCAAGGATCTTAAATGCCCCCAAAGCAGATTTAAGTTGAAGAATTTATTGTGGTATCTACTCCATGAATGGTTTAGTCCTTTTGGTTTATGCAACACATGTCCTTCTTGTTTAAGACAGATATATTCTGGCTGGTGAGAGTGCAAATGGTTACTAGCCTTGACAAAGCTTTTTGAAATGTTTGGGTCATTGTTCCTGGAATTTACTTGTCTCTACTCATAGGGTTCCACCTTACACATGCATTCACTACTAAGTGTTCAGTAAAGATGTGTGGACCCTATTATTCAGATTTTTAGCCCCCTTTTTGTGTATATCTCTCCCATCTTGGCAGCTCTGTCTTGCAACTTCTATCCACTGAAGACTCACTGACTTTGTTGTCTGACTCCTAAATTCCACATTATCATCTTGTTTTGCTGGGATCATACTCCCTGCTCTGCAGTGAGAAAGCTAAGGATCTCATAGTTTCTTTTGGCATACTATCCCTCAAGGATGTATGTCTAGAGTTGTCTGTTGTTTAATATTTGAACACAATGGCTTCATATATATTTTATGTTTTTGTGGCTTAAAGTGGTAGGTTACTTCCTGTCCTTGTTATCTCAACAAACCACACGTGCATCCAACAAGTTACTTTTGATAAAATCAGTGTAAGAGAGCCTTCACTGGAGGGTTAAATTGCAAAATTTTTATTTTTTTCTATCAAAGTCATTTTTTAACTAAAGGTCTTAATCCTTAATTCTTTTCTAATCTATAATCTACATCTAATATATTCTACTTCTGAGCTCTACCCACCACTAACATGAAGGTGTGGGGAACAGTGATTTAGCTGATCATAATGAGTCATAAAAGTAATGAGAATGTCTGCTTTGCATATATCTTTCTAATTAAAAATCTTTGAAACCTCAATAAAAAAATGACAGTTTGTGTCTTATCAAAGTGTTCTTATATCAAGATATTTATATAAAACCAGCTATGTCATCGAACCCTTACCAGAAAGATATATTCAAAGACTTATTCTGTAAGTGTGCTTAGCATTTTAGAACACTTGTCATAAGATAAATCATTTTTCCCAAGTTGATGGTAATGACTGTTATTAGCCTTAACAATCTAATTATATGGACCTAACTATACGCATTCAATATTGGAATGTAGAATTAGTTGCTTGAATAATATTTGCTAGTTGCATTTGACTTTTAAAGTAATATGAATTAATGGCAGAAATAATCAAATACAAAAATTAAATTATAAACAAATACTGTCTATAAAAGGTAACCATCATTAACATTTCAAAGCTTATTGTGTTTTGCTTTTTTTTTCAACTAAATTGCTAAGTACTTTATTTATATTTTTTTGGCAACATACACTTGTAATTGAACCAATTATAAATATATTCCAAATTGCTAACTATCTATACATAAGATGTATGTTTATAGTAAACATAATTCATTTGATAGAATTATAGTACTTTATTACACTTAATCATATTGCTAGATGTTTAAGTTGTTTCTAATAAAAAACCCACATCTTACTAATGAGGTTGTAGTCTATTTTAATAGAGAAAATATGACTTTTAATCTTTGTACCTTATGCTAAGTATTGTGAGGCTTATATAATATGTGTTTAAAACATATAATATACATATAATGTACTTAGTAAATAATTAGTAAATAATATAATGTGTATGTAGTAAATGATTTTTACATTGAAAATAGAAATACAGGGAAAGGTATTTGCCACATTCATTTTAAAATGCCATGTTTAGAGAGTCCTATAGTCTTAAATCTGAAACATTTTATATATACAGATGGTCTTAGTTTTATTACTTTATGTAGGGCACATTTTCTTATTATTCACTTGACTCAAAAGTTGACAATAAATAATAATAAAGTGATTAGAATAGTACTATATATTGAATGCCTACTGTGTGCTGTGTACTACAGTAATAATTAGCAATACAAAATAAAGCAAAACATATTATTATATTATCCATTTTTAAAACTACTGGTTAATAAAAGACAAAATTACTGTCATTACTCTGGCATGACTAATATAGAATCAGAATTAGAGTAACTTCGTGTCTAGCAAAGAGTGAAAAGATTATAACTTTGCACTTTAATTAACTTCAGTAAACAGAAAATCAACTTTTCTTTTCCTGAGGGGGAATTGAGTTGCCTAATTTTAAAATGATAAATAACATTTCTTGAATGCTATGTAATTTATTCAAGCATAACACTAAATTATGACTGTCTTTCAAAATCGAGCTTGTAGTTATGAATCTTTAAGCATCAAGTGGTGTAATCTGCACACTTTCCCTTTAAACTGATTAATTCATGAAAAATCTAAAAAGAGAAAAACTACACAAATTATTTTCATATATTAATATATGTACCCTTCAAAGTTGGGAGATGAGAAATGACAAATGTTATTCTGACAAGTCTCGGAAAATCATGTCACATTCTGTTGAGATTAAAAACAAAAAATCCTTGCATTTTAGTGTTTTAGTATCAAAAGTTCTCTGATATTTAATACTTTCTTTTAAAAGAAGTACAGTAAAGAAAATATCAGTTAAGTGCTAGTTTATCTTGGTGGATTGAATGGTACTCCCAAAAAAGAAGTTTGCTCAGAATCTGTGAATGCATTTTTTGTTTGTTAAAGACAAGGCTTTTTCAGATTTAATTAAATTAAGGTGCTCAAGATGAGATCATTCTCGGTTATCCAGGTGGGCCATAAGCCCAATATAAAGTATCCTTATAAAAAGAGGAAAGGAGAGATACAGAAGATAAGTACGTATGAAGATGAAGGAAGAAGCTAGAGTTATGCAGCGCCAAGCCAAAGAACATTAAGGATTGCTTGGAGATACCAGAATCTGAAAGAGGAAAAATAATTATCCTTTAGAACCTTCAAAGAGAGTGTGGACCTACTGATACCTTGATTTTAAACTTCTAGCCTCCAGAACCGTGAAAGCATACATTCCTGTGCTTTTAAGCCGTCAAATCAGTGGCAATTTGTTATAACAGCCCTAGGAGTTAAACCTCTGTTACACCAGAGAACAGCCGTCTAATCCTTGGCATTTTGAATTCCAAACTCTTAACAACCAACTGCTTGCTATAAACAAAATGACATCCATTCACATATAGAATACTCTGAGACAGCCATCTCTGCTTAATCCTAAAATATGAGTGGATTTTAAATAATTAACCAGCTGTTTGTGAAAAGTTTATATTTGTAGAGAAACATCAAGATACACTAGGATGAAAACTGTTAAAAGAAAATAAATAGCTCAGAAAAAAGGTGATTTAAACAACAACAGCAACTTAACCAGTATCTTCAAAGACAGATTGATATTAAGTATTAAATCTATAAAACAAAAATAAGATGCTTTTCAATAGGAATATTTATAAAAATACAAGTATGAAGGGTCCTCGAAAAATATAACAATCCTAATTCTGAGTATTTACCTAAAATATTTGCAATCAGTATGTCGAAGAGATGACTGAGCACCCATGTTCACTATGGCACATCTAAGTTATCACTTGTTTCAGTATCACTGAGAATAAATTTCCAACATTCTTATCATGAAAAGTCAAAATTGTATTATTTCAAAAAATGTTTTAAATATGATAGACACATTAAAATATTGACTAGATAAATTGAAGTGTTAACAGATAAAGTGAGATGATACTTTAAAAACTTAGAGATCATGGAAATGCCATGGGATATATAGGATGGTCAACATGCAGTTAATACTTACAGAAAAAGGGAGAAAAGAACAGAGTAGGAAACATTATCAGATGAATAATAAAAAAAATACTCTGCAAAATTCTGAAAGATATGAATTAGAAAAGACCAAACTTTGTATTACAGTGAATTTCAAGAATACAAATAATAATTTTTTAAAAAGGTGCTAAGCACATTCAGAGAAAAAGAAAAAAAATGCAGTTGTTCCACAAAAGAAAAACAATGATATAAAGTGCATGAGTCATCTAAAATTCTAAGTATTAGAACATAACAGAGGAAGGCCTCCACATTTTTTAGGATAAGTATGATTAATGTAGACTAATTATGTTCCCACAAAATGTTGAATCAAGTGTTACTTCAGATTAAAAAAACATTTCTTCACATCCCATGCCTCCTGAACTTTTTCTTCTACAATCCTATTTTTTTCACAGTTACTTGGGATAAATTTTATTAATAAGAAACTGCCCTAGATAGGGAAATAAAATGTATGCAAAAATCTTTGAAGTAACCAAGAAAACAGAGACGGGAACCTTTAACATTCAACAATTGTCTGGGTCAACAGAAGAATCAATCTAATAAAAATTGAGGAACAGAGAGCTTCAAGAGAATACTATTGAGACAAAGTGTGTATTTGATAGAGCATATAAAACAGTTATAGTTTAAATTTTATGTCTTTGCAAATAAAGCTCCAGCGTAAGAAAAACTTGCAAGTCAATGAAAGTGAAGATAAAATACATACAGAAAAATGAAAATAAAATTCACTGGTTCATCTCATTTAAAAAAAAATATCATTGAATTTATCTGGCTAATTTTTTTTAAGTTTTAAAATTTGAGGTGGTTTCAATGTCATGGGAGATTGCAAAGACAGTACAGAGAGGTCCCATGTGCCTTTGACCGTGTTCCCCCCAAGGACAACATCTTAGCTAACTGCCGTCGGATCTCAAAAACTGTAAAATTGACACTCATACAATGTGTGTATACAGTTCATTGTCAATTTTCCCCATAAGTAGATTTATGTAGGCATCCCAGCAATCAGAAAACAAAATTATTCTATCTCCTTAGTGTGACGCTTTTACAGTCACAGATATCCACTTACCCACCAGCCAGTTCAATACCCAGGCAACCAATGATTTTTTTCTCAATACCTAGTTTGTCATTTCAAGAAT
Organism: Carlito syrichta; assembly: GCF_000164805.1. Taxonomy (NCBI): domain Eukaryota; kingdom Metazoa; phylum Chordata; class Mammalia; order Primates; family Tarsiidae; genus Carlito; species Carlito syrichta. Next base: position 346,728 of record NW_007247220.1, read on the forward strand.
GTTATATAAATGGATTCATGCAGTATATAACCTTATTTTAAAAACACACAATGATATTCTTGGGATCTTCTCATGTTTTTAAGTGTCTAACTAGTTCATTACATTTTATTACTGAATAACATTCTATAGTATGACTATACCACAGGTTAGTCATGTTCTTACTGCAGAGCATCTTAGTTGATAATGTTTGTTCTATTACAAAAAAAGCTGCTGTGAAAAATAGTGTAGAGGTTTTTCTGTGGACCTAAATTATTATTCATTGGGATAAACATCCAAGAATACTGGGTCATATGGTAGGTATAGAATTCATATTTTAAGACAGTGTCAAACTGTCCTTCAGAATGACTGCACCGTTTTCCATTCCATCCAATGACATACAAGTGATTCAATTTCTTTGCATTATTTTCGGAATTCAGTATTGACACCATTATTTAAATGTCTGCTCTTCTTTTAGGTACCTAGTGGTATCATCATGGCGCCAATGTACATTTCCCTGATAGCTAGCGATTTTCAAGCACATCTTTTTATGTGCTTACCTGAGACCTGTATAACACCTTCAGTTAGATGTCTGATTATGTCTTCTGTCCACCTTCTAATCAAAATATTTATTTTTGTTTTTTTAAGTTGAATTCTAAGAAATTTTATGTATTTTAAAATAAATCCTTCATCAAATATATGGTCAGAGAATATTTTTATTTAACTTATATTTTCATCTTTTCAACTAATTATATACAACAAAGTTTTTTTACTTCTGATGAAATCCAATTTGTCAAATTTTCTTTTTATGAATGATGATTGTGGTGCCACGGCAACATCTCTTTGTGAAGATCCAGTTCTCAAATACTATGTTTTATGCTTTCTTAAAAAAGTTTTGTAGTTTTTCGTTTTACTTTTATGTCTATAATCCATTTTGAAAAAAATGTATAATGTAATGTATAGGGCTTAGATCAAAATTTATATTTTTGTATATAAATATCCAGTTGCCCTAGCACCATTTACTGAAAAGATTATCCTTTTTCCATTGACCTGTCTTTGAAAATCAAAAAATCAATTGAATGTATATGTGTAAGGTTTGGGGGGGTTTCTTTATTCTGTTTCAATAGTCTATGGGATTACTGTAGCTACGTGTCTTGAATTTGTTAAGAGTCATTCTTCAGATTACATTATTCTTTTAAAAAATTGTTTAGTTTTTCAGTTAGCTTCTTTAGTTTCCATAGAAGTTTTAGAATCATCCTGTCTATATCTACAAAATATCTAGGATTTTGATAGATATTGTGTTAAACTTGTATATCAATTCTCAGACACATGACATTTAACTATATTAATGATTCCAATTCATTAATATGGTATGGATCTCCATTAATTAGATTTAAATTAATACTGTTCAGCAGTGATTGCAAATGTTATTGTATTTTTTATTTCCATGCATTGATTGTACACAGAAAAACAATTGATTTTTGGTATCCTGCAAATTTGCTAAACACACTTGTTAGTTCTAGTTATTGTGTGTTAGTTGGTATTTTCTCCATAGGCACTCATTTCATGTCTTTATAGGTATAGTTTTTATTTCTTCCTTTTAATACCATATGTATGACCTTATTTCAATTCTTTGCTTTATTATTAGAGTTGGAGCTTCTAGTATTGTATTGAATAACAGTGATGAGTGTAGACATCCTTCCTGATAAATTGTTTTACTCTGAAGTTTACTTTATCTGGTATTGATAAAGTCAATATTGCTTTTCTTTCATTACTATTTACATGTATTTCAATTTCTTTTTTTACCTTCAAGTAACCTATATTTTAATATTTGAAGTATAATCTCAGAAGGAAAGCATTCAATCTTTAACTATTAAATATATATCAGCTGTAGATTAAAAAAACTTTTTAACAAAAATATTTTTATTCCTTGTTCTTCGAGAGTTTTATTTTAATGAATGGGATTAAATTTTGTCAAACCTTTTCTCTACGTCAATTGATATGATTGTATGATGTTTTTTCTTCTTCAATAGGCAGATGTGATGGATTATATAGATTAATGTGTTGATATTGAACCAATCTTGCATCATTGAAATAAACGTCGCTTGGTCATGAAAGTGTATTTATACACACACAAACACACACTGACACACACACACACACAAATATAGAAATACACATACACACAGGTACTTTTAAAGGTTTGTGAAATATGCATATTATGAAAAAGCACTAAGCATAAATTGAAAAAAAAATTTCACCAAAACAAACTTGTACTAACTAATTTGTTATAACACATCCAAGGAGTATCTAATTTGGGGAATTAAGAAGGATAGGACATCAGCTTGACTAAAACCCTATAAGAGCAGTATAGATTTTGCTAAAATTGAAGTAAGAACACATATCATATTTATGGTGAAGCTTGGATAGAAGACTGCTGAAATTATTGATCTTTTATGAAAAGTTTATGAGGATTATATTCTAAGAAAATCAGCACTTTACAGATAGATGTGTCATTTTAAGAAAGGACAAGATGTGTTGAAGATGAGGCCTGCAGGAACAGATTATCTACATCAATTTCTAAGAAAAAAAATTATCTTATTTAAGTCCCAATTGAAAAGGACTGATGATTAACAACAGAAACAATAGCTGATGCCATAGACTCAACAAGTTCAGCTTTCACAATTCTGATGAAAAAAATTAAAGTTGAGCAAAGTTTCCATTCAATGGATGCCAAAACTATTGTGTCTGGAACACTTGCAGATTAGAGCAGATATTTCAAAGGGAATTTTAAGTAAGTGGGATGCAGATTTTGAAGAATTTCTTTGAAGAATTATAATGGGAGATAAAACATGTACTTTACCATTCTCAACACAAAGCACAATGAAAGCAATGGCTACAAAGGGAAAATGGGCTAGTCATAGCAAAAATGAATTGGTCTAGAACAAAGGTCATGTCTACAATTTTTAGGATCCTTAAGGCATTTTGCTTGTTGACTTTCTGAAAAACCAAAAATGATGATGCATTCTTATAATGAGAGGGTTTTGAGAAAGTTAGCAAAAGCTTTATCAGAAAGAGAAAAGTCTGAAATAGTTTATCAGAGAGTCTTTTTCCACCAAAATAATGCTGCTGCTTGATCTCTCATGGAACTAAAGAATTTTGCAAGAGTTCTGATGAAAATTATTGACATTTATTTCACAGTTTTCACTTGACTCCTTCTGACATATTTTGTTTCCCAATGTCAAAAAATATGTAAAGGGCACCCATTATCTTAGTTAATAATGTAAAAAAAGACTGTTTCCATGGTTAAATTTCCAGGATCCTTAATTCTTTTTTTTTTTTAGATTAGAAAATATAGTTTATTTAACAGTAAATGAGAGAGAGAGAGAGAGAGAGAGAGAGAGAGAGAGAGAGAGAAGATTCATCTCTCACCTCCCCAAGGTGGGAGAGGGGGCCAAAGCCAGGAAGCATGGCGACAGCCATAGCTCAAAGAGCACACCAGATTCTACTGAGGCAATGACTGATCCTTAATTCTTTAAGGATGCACTAAACAGATGGTATCACTTGTAATAGTATCTTGACTATGGTAGAGTATTACAAATTTGCTAAAATTTTGTTAACAGTTTTTGCATCTGAATTCATTAGAGATGTCACATTGTGCTTTTTATCATTTGTTCTGTCATTGTCTAATGTTGGTTACTGGTCTCACAAGTTGAAAAGTGTTCTCTCCTTTGTTTTGTTTTTCAAAGAAATTGGAAAAATAAGGTAAAATTATCTAGTGAAATAATCTGAGTATGAGGATATTTTTCAAAGATTTTTTATATTAGATATTGAATTTCCCTAGTAGTGACAACGCTATCTAAATGGTCTATTTCATATTGAACAAGGAGTTGATTTGTGTTTTTGGAGGAATTGGTTTATTTCATCTAGTTATCAAATTTATAGATGCAGGGTCATTTCTACATTTTTAAATTTTTATTTGGTGTCTTAAGCCCTGTGGTGATATGCCTTCTCTTTTGCCCCAGAGATTGATAATTGGTTTGTTTTTATATATATCCCAAATATTGGGACTAGCTGGTTTATTAAGAGGAAATTTGTGAATCAATAAACTGATTTTACCCCTTCTACAAGCCCAACAGAAAGAAAAGAAATATTTAAAATGAGAAGATTTAATATATTTCCCATTGAGGATATGGCCTAGCATTCATTTTTTTTACAAGTTAGTTGGTCCCAGAGAGTAGGGCAAAATTTGAAGATTTTTATTTTATTTTATTTCATTTTACTATAGAGATGTGGGATACAAGACAGGATTAGTTACGCAAATAGGCTGTGAGGAGGTGAAGTCTGGGTCTCCAACTGGCCCTCACTTCCCCTGCTTTAGGATCAGGTACCCTTTGTGTTGTTCCACATCCTTCCCACTCTCACCCACACACCACAATGTCCAGTGACTGACTCCTCCCTTGTTCAAATGTAATTAATGTTCAGGTCCCATTTATGAGTGAAAATGTGCAGTATTCAGTTCTTAGTTTCTGTGATAGATCACTAAACATGATGGTCTCCAACTCCATTCAATTTGCTGTAAAATCTATGATTTTGTTCTTTTTTTTATGGCTGTGTAATACCCCATCATGTATGTGTACCACATTTTTTTTATCCAGCCGCTTTTGATGAGCAGTGGGGTTGGTTCCACGTTTTTACTATTGTGAATAGTGCAGCTACAGATATGTTCCTCCAGATATATTCCCAGGAATGGTATTCCAGAAGGATCATAAAAGGTTAATTTTCAGTTCTTTAAAGAATTGCCAGCCGGGCTCGGTGGCTCAGCCTGTAATTCCATGCCTTTGGGAGACTGAGGTGAGTGGATTGCCTGAGCCTGCGGGTTTGAGACCCACCTGGGCAGGCAAGAGCTCATCTCTACAATAAATCAAAAAATTAGCCGGGCTGGTAGCGCGCGCTTGTAGTTCCAGCTACATGGAAGTCTGAGGCAGAAGGATCGCTGGAGCCCAGCAGATCGAGGCTGCGGGGTGGCCGGGAGCAGACACTGCACTCCAGTCTGGGCGATAGCGTGAGACTCCAACACAAAAAAAAAAGAAAAAAAAAAGAATTGCCATACTGTTTTCTATAAAGGCTAGAACAGCCTGCACTCACACCAATCGTGTAGATGCGTTCCATTTTCTCTACACCTGTGCTAGAATCATTTGTTTTTTGATTTATTCATGATGGCCATCCTTACTGGAGATAGGTGGTATTTCGTTGTGATTCTGGTTTGCGTTTCTTATGATTATTGAGGATGAACCTTTTTTCATGTATCTGTTGACTGCTTGTATCTCTTTTACTTTGTCATTCTTTCTAAAGAATCAATTTCTATTTCATTGAGTTTCTCTATTATTTTCCTGTTTTCAATTCCATTATATTATTTCTTTTATTCTTCTTGCTTTAGGTTTACTTTGCTCACTTTCCCCAGGTCTTTGAGCTTAGTTCAGGTTATTAATTGAAGACTTATCATTTCTTCAAATGTAAACATTTACAGTTATACATATTCCTCACCATGCTGCTTTAAATATGAGGGGGACTGCCCCCATGAGCAATATTTATTTATCAATAATTGTGTACTAATTCTGACATGTTTAAACTTCAGCCGCTTTCAAAGTCCTCTCCTTTTGATGCAATACACCTATCTAGATGATTTTTCCACAGTTCAAAACGGTTTTTGAACTCGTCAATCTTGATGCCTTTTAGTACTGCTGCTTTTAATTTTGCCTCTTCCACATTGGCAAAACATTTCCCTTTGAGGACTTTTTTCTTTTAAAGATGTGGAATCCACTTCAGGGATAGGTACATAAGTGGTCATTGTTCAGGTGAAGTTTGGACCTCCCATTGGTCTTTACTTTGCTTGGTTTGGGATCAGGTACTCTTATTATAAGTGTTATGTGCATTCTCCTCCCTGGTGGTGACCCCTGGGGCCCAGTCTCCAAAAGATAATTCTGGGGTTTTAGGAGTCTCCACTCATATATTACAGATATTTTGACATATTGTATTTTATTGTTATTAAGTTATATTTATTTTCCTTTTTATGTCTTATGAAGACTACTCTTTGTTCCATGAATTATTTAGAATTATATTATTTCATTTCCAAGTGTTTGGAGATTTTTAACTTATCTCTCTGTTACTGATTTTTAGCTTGATTCCACTGAAAATAGATAACCTCATTTGTGTGATTTCAAATGCTTAAAATTTTATTAATATGTGTATTGTGGTCCAAGGTGTATGCAGTTTATCTGGCACTGCTTATAGTTTGTATTCAAAAAGTATAAAAATTCTCCGAAACACTTTGCAATTCTTGGGCAGATTAATTTGTTAATGTCAATTATTTTTAGTTAATTGATGATGTTGAGTTCTATCGTCTTGTTGATTCTCTGTACAGTTATTCTATAATTTGTTGAGATGGGTGTTGAGGTCTCCAAATATAATTGTGAGTACATGTATATTTCTTCTTTTATTTTAATAAGTACTTTCTTCACCTATTGTTGGATCTCTTGTTTGGTGAATAAACATTTAGAATTTCTATGTCTACTCAGAGGATTGGCCCTGTTATAGTTATGTAATATTTCTATTTTCCTCAGTCAAATTTCTTTGTCCTTAATTTGATTTTACATGATACTAACAGAGTCACTCTATCTTTATTTGGAACATGTGGGGCTTTTTTACCTTCATAATTGAAGTAATCTTCTTATTGAGAGTATCTATAGGAGATTCATGTTTTCCAGTCACTCTACCAATCTCTGTATTTTATTTGGTGTATTTAGACTATTTGCATTTGGTATGATTATTGTTATTTTACAACCTGTTTATCATTTTGTTTTTCTGTTTTCTTTATTTGCCATTTGTCTATGTTTTCTTCTTTAAAGGTTAGTTGAGCCTTCATTATACTTTTAATTTGTTTTTGAGTATATCCCTTTGTGCAGCATTTTTTTGTTGTTGCTGGAGTCTCACTCTGTCATCCAGGCTGGAGTGCAGTGGCACACTCACAGCCATCGCAGCCTCTACCTGCTGGGCTCAGGCGATCCTTCTGCCTCAGCCTTTCAAGTAACTGGAACCAGGCTTGCACCACCACACCTAGCTAATATTTTGATTTATTGTTGAGACGAGGTCTTGCCAAGTTGCCCAGGCAGGTCTTGAACCCCTGGGTTCATGCAATCCTCTTGCCTTGGCCTCCCAAATTGCTGGGATTCCAAGCTTGAGCCAGCACACCCAGCCTTTTGCAGCATTTTTGAATACTTTGACTATTACATCAGATTAATAGTTCTGATGTTTACCAGTTTAAGTGATGTCTAGAGATATTACCTGTATTTGCATCACTTAACCCTCCTCTATCATTTTATAAATGCCTTATCTATCTTCTCCACATACACGTAGGGCTACATAAGACAAGTGTTTTCAGTTTTACTTTAATCACCAAACATAATTTAAAAAATTCCAAAGTAAAGGATATTCTACTGTATTTACTAATAGTTTTGCTTTTTCCATTTTTATTTATTTCTTTTAGATTTTACAATATTTCTTTTATTATTATTTTTTTCCGTTGGAGAACTTCCTTTAGACACTTAGAGTAGATCTGCTCTTAACAAATTATTTTAGGTTTTCCTCATCTTTTGTCTTTTCTTTTATTCTAGAAGAATTATTCTCTGAATATAGAATTCTGCATTGACGTTTTACATTTCGTCAGCACTTATGTAATGTGTCATTTATTTTTGGCCTCCATGAGTTCTGATTTGAAATTTGATGGCATTCTAATTTATTTACCTGTGAAATTTTAATTCTTATTGATTTGAATTTTTTTCTGTTCTCCTTTTGGCAAGGATGCGGAGAAAAAGAAATTCTTCTACTCTGCTGGTGGGAATGCAAACTAGTACAACCTCTTTGGAAGACAGTGTGGCGATTTCTGAAAGAACTAGAAATTGACCTTCTATATGACCCAGCAATCCTATTGGGAATATACCCAGAGGAACTCAAACCATTCTACAAAAAAGATACCTGCACACGCATGTTTGTTGCAGCTCTATTCACAATAGCAAAAACATGGAACCAACCATGCTGCCCATCGAAGCTGGACTGAATTTTTTAAATGTGGTACATATACACAATGGAATATTATGCAACCATAAAGAAGGACAAACATATGGACTTCGCAACAACTCAAATGGATTTAGAGTCTATCATACTCAGTGACCTATCACAGAAACAAAGAACAGAGTATCATATGTTCTCTTTCATAAACGGACCTTGAACAATTATTATAATACTATAAGAAAGGGTTTGGCAGTAGTGAGAAACTGCCAGGGATGGGGGGGTGGGATTGGCAGTTGAACGAAACTGCCAGGAGAGGGAGGGACACACCTCATCAACAAGGATCCCTGCATAATGAACTTTTGTATACCTAACCCTGAATTGTACCCCACATCTTTAAAATAAAAATAAATAAGAATTAAGTACTGCAAAAAAAAAAGTTTAGAATTTTTATTTGTGTGTGTTTGGATATGGAATTGCTTGGAGTTTTTCATTTTCTCAACTTCTTTTGTTTTTATGCTTATTTCTTCCGCCAAATTTGAATATTTGCACCCATTATTTTTTCAAGTACTTTTTAGTTCCACTCAGTTTATTGTGTCATTCTTTTTTTTTTTTTTGAGTTGGAGTCTCACTCTGTCGCCCAGACTGGAATGCAGCAGCATACTCTCGGCCACTGCAACCTCGACCTGCTGGGCTCTGGCAATCCTTCCGCCTAAGCCTTCTAAGTAGCCAGAACTACAGGTGCGCACTACCATGCCCGGCTAATTTTTTGATTTATTGTAGAGATGAAGTCTCGCCAAGTTGCCCAGGCAGGTCTCAAACCCACGGGCTCAGGCAATCCACTCACCTCAGCCTCCCAAAGTGCTAGGATTACATGCTGAGCCACCGAGCCTGGCCTGTTGTGTCATTCTTGTCCTCACTGACACAAATATTAAATTTTTATTGTTTCACCATCTGTACCTGAGATTCTGTTTATGATTTCTTTCCATCTATTTTCTCTATGTTCTTAATGTTGAGCATTTTCAATTTTTCTATCTTCAAGTCCTGGGTAGTCCATTTATTGCTTTTCTTCTTCTTTTTTTATTATAAAGGTATGGGGTACAATTCAGGGTTAAGTATATAAAGTTGATTATGCAGGTACCCTTGTTAATGAGGTATGCCCCTCCTTCCCCAGCAGTTTTCCACTACTGCCAATCCCTTTCTTATAGTATTATAATTGTTCAAGGTCTGCTTATGAGTGAGAACATGTGGTACTCTGTTCTTTGTTTCTGTGATCGATCACCGAGTATGATCAACTCTAAATCCATTCAAGTTGCTGCAAAGTCCTTCTTTATGGCTGCATCATATTCCATTGTGTATTTGTATCACATTGTTTAAATTCAGTCCAGCTTTGATGGGCAGCATGATTGGTTCCATGTTTTTGCTATTGTGAAAAGAGCTGCAACAAACATATGTGTGCAGGTATATTTTTTGTAGAATGATTTGAATTCCTCCAGGTATATTCCCAATAGGGGAATTGCTGGGTCATATGGAAGGCCAATTTCTAGTTCTTTCAGAAATTGCCACACTGTCTTTCAGAGACAGTGTGCACTAGTTTGCACTAGTTTGCATTCGTACCAGCAGTGTAGAAGTGTTCCTTTTTCTCCGCATCCTCACCAGCATCTGTTGTTGTTTGTTTTATTAATGATGGCCATTCTCACTGGGGTTAGGTGGTATCTCAATGTGGTTTTGATTTGCACTTCTCTGATGATGAGTGAGGCTGAGCACATTTTTATGTGTTGTTGGTTGCCTGTATATCTTCTTTTGAGAAGTGTCTATTCATGTCTTTTGCACACTTTTTAATGGGGCTGTTTGTTTTTTTCCTTTCAGCATGTTTGAGTTCCTTGTAGATCCTAGATGATAGGTCTTTGTCACATATGTCACAGTTGGCAAATATTTTCTTCCGTTCTGTGAGCTGTCTCCCTGCTCTCTTGATGGTATATTTTGCCTTATTGATGGTTTATTTTGCTCATTAGTTTGATGAGATCCCACTTATCTAACTTATTTCTTAAGGTATTGACCTTTAGGGTTGTGAATAGGAATTGGTTGCCAGTTCTAATCTCCACATGGGTGTCTCCTGGGTTTTCTAAGGTTCTTATAGTTTGAGGTTTTACGTTTAGGTCTTTGATTCATTTAGAGTTAATTTTTGTGTATGGTCATAGGTAGTGGTCCTTTTTCGATCTTCTGCATGTGGTCAGCCAGTTTTCCCAGCTCCATTTACCGAATGGGTTCTCCTCTCCCCAACATTTGTTGTTGGAGGCTTTGTCAAAGATGAGTTGGTTAAGGAATTGAAGTTTTGCTTCCAGAATCTCTATCCTGCTCCACTGGTCTATATGCCTGTTCTTGTACCGATACCAGGCTGCTTTGATTACTATAGCCTTATAGTAAAGTTTGAAGTATGGAAGTATGATACCTTCCGCTTTGTTTCTTATGCTAAGGATTGTTTTGGCTATTCATGGTCATTTATGTTTCCATATGAATTTCCTTATTGTCATTTCCAGGTCTGAGAATGATGTTGGTAACTTAATGGGTATTGTGTTGAATCTGTAGATTGCCTTTGGTAGGATGGACATTTTAACAATGTTGATTCTTCCTATCCATGAGCATGGAATGTTTTTCCATTTGTTTGTGTCTTTTTGGATTTCTTTGAGCAGTATTTTATAAAATAGTTTTCATTGTAAAGGTCTTTCATTTCTCTGGTTAGGAAGATGTCAAGTTATTTCTTTTCTTTTCTTTTTTTTTGTGGCTATTGAGAATGGGATTTTGCTTTTAATTTGGGTCTCTGCCTGCTTGTTTTTGGTGTATAGGAATGTAACTGTCTTCTGCACATTTATTTTGTGCCCTGAGGCTTTGCCAAAGTCCTTTATCAGTACAAGCAAGTTTTTGACAGATTCTCTTGGATTTTCAAGGTATGGGATCATATCATCAGCAAAGAGGGGTAACTTGACTTCTTCTTTTCCTATCTGGATACCCCTGATTTCTTTCTCTTGTCTAACTGTCCAACCTAGGACTTTCAACACAATGTTGAACAAGAGGGGTGAAAGTGGCAGCCTTGTCTTGTTCCAGTTTTAAGGGAAATGGTTCCAGTATGTTAGTTATGGGTTTGTGATAGACAGCACTTACTATTTTGAGGTATGCTCCTTCTATACCTAGGTGCTTGAGGGTTTTTATCAAGAAGGGATGTTGGATTGGATCAAAATCTTTTTCTGCATCTAATGACATAATCATGTGGTTCTTGTTTTTACATCTGTTGATGTATTTAATTACATTTATGGTCTTGCAAATGTTGAATCAGCCCTGCATCCTGGGGATGAAGCCTATTTGGTCATGGTGGATGATTTTTGACATGTGTTTTTGGATCCAATTTGCTAGAATCTTGTTGAGAATTTTTGCATCTATGTTCATCAGGGATATTAGTCTGTAGTTTTTTTGACAATGGTTATGGTATTTTCAGTTGCAAAATTCCAATTTTTTCTATTTTGCATAGTCTATTTTTTTCTAAAATTCAGCTTTATTTCTTTTGCTTCAAATACTTTCTTTATTGTTTGTTGAAACCTCTTTACGATGATGCTTTAAAATCTCAGTCAAATAATTCGACTTTGTCATTGCAATGGTGTCCTCTATAAATTATCTTTTCTCATTCAGTGTTTCTTGGCATAATGAAATATTTTTCTATTTAAAACATGAACTTTTGGCCTGTTATGTTTTGAGTGTCTGGATAGTCTTTAAAAACATACATACTTATATTTTATAGCAGACCTCCTTTGATTCTGTTCCTATGAGGATAGAGGAATATTACATTATTGCCAGTATAAAATATAAGTTCAAATTCCCCATTAAGACTCAGTTGAAAACTTTTTCTTTAAGATAAGGGACAAGTAAAAAATGCTTATTCTTGCCACGTATACTCAATGTAGTATTAGAAGTGCTAGCCAGAGCAATTAATTGATCAGTAAATAAAAGGTATTCACATAGGAAACAAAGAATTAAAATGGTCTTTATTGGCTGATGACATAATCTAATACAGGGATACCTCATTTTATTCTGCTTTGCATATAATGTAGCTTTTACAAATTGAAAGTTTGTGACAACCCTGCATCAAGTATTGGCACCATTTTTCCACATGTACACACTTTGTGTCTCTATGTCACAACCTGGTAATTCTTAAAATATATCAAATGTTTTCATTAGTATTATATATGTTATAGTGACAGGTGATCAGCAATTTTTTATGTTACTATTGTAATTGTCTAGGGGTGCCACAAACTTCACCCATATAAGACAACAATCACCCATAATGGATAAATAGGGTGTATGTTCTGACTGCTTCACTGATCTGTGTTTTTCCCATCTTTTTCCCTCTCCTGAGGCCTGCCTATTCTCTGAGACACAACAGTGTTAAAATTTGCCCAGTTAATAGCCCTACAATGGCCTCTGAGTATTCAAGTGAAACATGTCTTGCACATCTTCCACTTTAAATCAATAGCTAGAAATAATTAAACTTAGTGAGGAAGGCATGTTAAACGATGTGACAGAAAGCTAGGCCTCTTGTATCAGTTTGCCAAGTTGTGAAGGCAAAGTTATGGATGAAAATAAAAAGTACTTCTCCGAATAACACACTAGTGATGAAAAGGTGAAACTGCCTTATTGCCAAGATGGAGAAAGTGTGAATGTTCTCCTTGGAGATCAAACCAGCCACAAAATTCCCTTAACCCAAAGACTAAACAAGGGCAAGTCCCTAACTCGCTGCAATTGTATAAAGGTGAGAAAACTGCAGAAGAAGGGTCTAAAGCTAGCAGAAGTTGGTTCCTGAGATTAAAGGAAATAAGTCATAAAAGTACATCAAACATAACATGAAAGAACAAGGAAAAGCAGAAAGTTCTGATGCAGAGCTGCACTGAGTTTTCTAGAAGACCTAACTAAAATCATCAATGAAGATGGCTATCCCAAACAACAGATTTTCAATGTGGATAAGAGTCTTCCATTAGAAGAAAATAGTATCTGGAGCTTTATAGCTAGAGAGGTCAACACCAAGCCTCACATTTCAAAGAACAGCATGACTCTCTTGCTGGGCTAATGCAACTGTTGACTTTAAATTGAAACCAATGCTGCTTTACCATTTTGAAAATAGTAGGGCCGTTAAGAAGTATGCCAAATCTACTCTGCCTGTGTTTATAAATGAAACAACAAAGACAGAATGAAATCACCTCTGTTTAAAGCCTAGTTTACTAAATATTTTAAACCCAATATTAAGACCTACTGTTCAAAAAAGATTCCTTTCAAAACATTACCACTCATTCCCAGAGCACCCGTTCATCCAAGAACTCTGATGGAGGTATACAAGGAGATTATTGTTATTTTTCATGCCTGCTTACCTAGCATCTTTTCTTCAAGTCTCTGAATTAAGGAATCATTTTAACTTCAAGTCTTTTACTTTTTATGTGAGAATTATGTTTTGTAAGCCTCTAGCTGACATAATAGGGATTCTTCTGATGGAACTCAACACAGTAAACTGAAAACTTTCTGGAAAAGCTTCTAGGTGTCATTAAGAACATTCGTGATTTATTGGATGAGGTCGAAATATCAACATTAATAAGAGTTTGAAATAAGTTAACTTCAACCTTCTTGGGTGAATATGAAGGGTTCAAGTTTCAGTGTAGTAAATCACTTTAGATGCTGTAGAAAGAGGAGGAGAACTGGACGTGGACTCGATTTCTTACTGGCTCAACAGAAAAGTATATGTGCAGTTGCTGAGATTTCTCATTGTGCATAGAGGAATATATCAACTATTAAAAACATTCAGTTGTAGGGGATTAACAAATAGGCTGTTTAGTTGAGCTGAGTGTACTATCTAGCTCATTAATTGATGTATTTGATGTAGTTGTTTTAGTTTATGGGGACTCCATGCTCTTGGTATTATTCTTCTGATAGTCATAACTGTAGTCTCTGTGGTTCACTTTATATTGTCAAAAGCTTTAAATATTTGTTTGCAGCCTTCTGTAAAATGGCAAATAGTCTCTCTTAGGCTAGAATGGCAAAAACTCAGAGAAATGTTTGACATGAGAGTGCTGTAGCCTATGAGTTATGTGCTGAGACCAGAAACCTAAAATTATGGTAACTGAGAGTTGTGCTAAGGCCTTAAGTTTTGTTCACATGCTTAGCTAAGTGGGAACTTGATCCAAAGTAGGGAATTTTTAAACGCAATTGTGAGAAGTCATTGTTTTGAACTTAGTTAATGCATAAGGTTCCAACAGACCAGACCATACCAGTTTAAAACAGATTCGATTTTGTCTTCCTTCGGAAAATGGGAGATTCCAGTATAATGAGGTCCCCGCTGTTCTAACCATTACAAGAGATTTGCCTAACGTCCTTGATTCTTCCTTACAAAACCCACTATCCATTGTTCCAGTGGGATTTGAGACTTAATAAGTAGATTTGTGATGGTGATAGAGTGATATCAAGTTTTGGTCTCTCTAAAAATTGAGAGGATGACCAAAAGAAGGAAATTGTTCAACTAATTTAGCCCAAAGTGGCCCCCGGGTATATTCTTGTGTTTGACCTGGAGATATCACTGTAACATTTCACATGGGGACTGTAACCTAGCTGGATGTGTAAAGAGACTTCATCGTATTTTTATGCCAATCACCTCGTTTCAGCCAATCAAAGGCAGCCAACTATTCAAACACTTCAACCAAGGCAAACACTGAACTGTAATCAATCTGGTTGTTTCTGTACCTCACTTCTACTTTCTTACTTCTTTCTTTTCTTGTCTATAAACCTTACCACCTGGCTGCACAGAAGTCTCTGAGTTTACTCTGGTTCAGGGCTGCCCAATTTGCAAATTATGCTTTTCTTCAATTAAGCTATAGTACATAAATTAAAAAATGGAGCCTGAAGATATGGATGAATTGAATTGCTATAATCTCATGATAGCCTTTTGATTGATGAAGAGTTCCTTTTGTGGATGAACAAAGGAAGTTGGTTCTCAAGATGGAATCTACTTCTGATGAAGATATCGTGAACATCGTTGAAATAACAAAGGATCTAGGATATTACATTAACTTAGTTGATAGTACGTAGCAAAATTTGAGAGTACTGACATAAATTTTGAAAGAAGTTCTGCTGTGAATAAAATGACATCAAACAGCAATACATACTTCTACAGAGAATCTCTTATGAAAGGAAGAGTGAATCAATGTGACAAACTTGATTGTTGCCTAATTTAAAGAAATTTCTAGTCACCTTCACCATGAGCAACTACTACCTTCCTAAGTTTGTAGCCACAGTATTGAGGTAAGACCTCCACTAGCTCAAAGAATACTAATAGCTGAAAGCTCAGAGAATCCTTATAATTTTATAGCAATAAAGAATTTTTAAATTAAGGTATGTACTTTTTTCATACATAGTGCTATTTCAGAGTTAATGGACTACAGCAGAGTATAAATATATTTTGTACATGTACTGGGAAACAAAAAAAAATTGTATGGCTTATTTTGTTGAGCTATTTGCTTTGTTGTGGTGGTTGCCACTGAATCCACTATTTCTCTGAGGTATGCCTGTATGTAGAAAACACTAAAGATGCTACCAAAACCTGTTAGAACTGATAAATAAATTAAGTAAAGTTGCAAGTTACAAAACCAACATGCAAAAATTAGCATCTATTCTATACACTAACCAGGATTCATCTGAGAAATAAGAAAAATTACAATAGCTACAAACAAAAGAATAAATTGGAACCAAAAAAGTAAAATATCTCTACAAAACAAAAAGCAACTGCCTAGCATAAAATACTAGTGAGATAAACTTAGGAAGGCACATAAAAAATGAATAGACACCTTGGGTTCACGAATTGGAAAAATTAATTTTATTAAAACGTCTCTACTGCCTAACACAATCTACAGATTCCATGCAAGATACCAGTTACATTTTTCACAGAAGTTTAAAAAAAAACCCTAATTTTCATTAAAAAGAAGACCCCTCAAAAGCTAAAGCAAATCTAAGCAAAAGAAAAAACCTGGAGTCAACACACTACTTTATTTCAAGTTACACTACAAAGTTCTAGCAACCAAAACTACAATGGCATAACTACAGACACAGAGAGACCCGTGGATCATCAGAGCGAACCCAGAAATATATCTGTGTGCTTACAGTTAACTCATTTCTGACAAAGTCTGCAAGAAAAAAAAATATGAGAAAAAGATAATCTCTTTAATAAATGTTGCTGAGGAAACTACATAGTCATAGGAAGAATGAAACTAGATCCCCATTTTTTTACTGTATACAAAAATCAACTCAAAATGAAATTAAAGACTTACATGTAAGACCTAGAACTATGAAACTACTCGAAAAAAATATTGAGGAGATGTTACAGGAGAGAGTCTGGGCAAATCTATTTTTTGTGTAAGACCTCTAAAACACAGGCAACCAAAGCAAAACTAGACAAATGGAATTACACTAAGCTAAAAAAGCTTCTGCACTGCAAGAAAAAAAGTAAATTAACAAAGTGAAGAAACAACCTACAGAATGGGAGAACCTATTTGCAAACTACCCATCTGACAAGGAATTAATAACTCATAGATACAAGGAACTCAACCAACTCAACAGGGAAAAAATATATTTCTCAAAATAGACTTTTCTCAAAAAAAGACAAACAACAAATGGCCAGCAGATATATAAAAAAATTCCTCAATATAACAAATCATCAGAAAACTGGAAATTAAATCTATAACGAGAGATCATCTTACCCAGCTAGAATAGCTATTATCGAAAAGGCAAAAAATAAATTCAGGCAAGGATGCAGAGAAAAGGGATTACCAGGACACTGTTGGAGGGAATATAAGGAAGTAGAGCCCTTATGGAAAATAGTATGGAGATCCCTCAACAAATTAAAAACAGAACTACCATATGATCAGGCAATTGTTCTGCTGGGTATACATCCAAGAGACAGGAAATCAGTATATTAAAGAGATATCTGCACTCCCATGTTTACCACAACGCTATTCACAATAGCCAAGATATGCAATTAACCTAGTGGCCTTCAACAGACAAATGGGTAAAGAAAATATGGCATACATACTCAGTAAGGGGCACACCTCATCAACAAGGGTACCTGCATAATGAACATTTGTATACCTAACCCTGAATTTACCCCACATATTTCAAATAAAGAAATATGAGGGAGGATCCCCAAAAACCAGAATTATTTTTTGGTGGGTGGGGCCCTTTGTAGTACATGCTTCCCCCACTAGGTGACTGTTCAAGGAACCCCTTGACATCAGTGTACCAGCTAGTGTTGTTCTGAGATGCTGCACTGGGCTTCCCGTGAATTTTGGTTTTGGATATTCTTTACACACCTTGGAAGTTAGGATGGTGCAGGAGGAGTGATGGAGAAAGCGAAGTATACAATGTTTCTGTTCCACTGGAGAAATACACTTCGGTGGGCTATTGCACAGCATGGTGACGACAGTTAATAATAATGAATTGCATATTTCACAATTGCTAAAACATTAGATGTTAAACAATCTGATTAAAAACAAGTTGATGAGGTGATGGATATGTTAATTAGCTTGATTGAATTTTTCTACGATATAGAAATAGATAAAAATATCACATTTCACCTCATGAATATATACAGTTATTTTTAATTAAATAGAAAAAAAGAAAAAAGAATTTCTGGTTGTCATTCAGCACTTTGGGCTTTTCTAGAATCTTCATGCGTGCACCACATCATCAGTAAGTTCATCTACTTGAAAATGAATAAAACATATTGTTTTCAAACTCAGTGGCCAAAATTAGCTCCCTGTTTCTGCCAGTCTAAACACCATAGCCTGCTGTTTACCCTAGAACAAGAAATTTTATGATAAGAAATTGATTAAGAAATTGATTGTCATATTCAAATATGAAGAAAGAAAGGCTAAATGCATAGTTTGGATACTTATTACCTTAATTTTTTGCTATTACATGTTGGCTATCGCTTCAAAAATACTTTCATTTTATTTAGGTACACTTTCATGTACCTACATATGAGAATCTGCATTTATTCAACACTATAGAATTTCCAGAACCTTTCATTGAGTCAATCAAGCACATTATAAAAGTACTTTAAATAATTATTTTAAAAGTGTCTTGCAAAGTAACCATAGTAACTTAAGTGCACGTCTCGTATGTGGTTACAATACATAAATTGCAATTTTTCTTAAATATGCATATTTATTTACATAGAACCACTATTTCTTACAAAAACATCCTTGATAATGGTCTGAAAAATACTGCCAACAGAGACATGCTACATAAAGAGATTATATTAATGAAACCAGCTTATCATTAAGTGGGTTTGCAGAAAGACCTTAAAAGAAATTTGGCATCAATGTCCAAATTAAATAACAGAAGATCAGTTGTCCAAACTAACGTTTTCAGGAAAAATAAGAACTGTTTCAACTAACGTTGCTATATCTCATTATTGAAAAAAAAATAACATTCATGTATCACCCTGATATTTAAAGATAACTAAGAGTAAAATAGCAGAACTTTAATCCCGGTAAGATGTAATGAAGATGAATAGAAATTAGGTCCTCTGGGCTTGTCTCTAGGTGGTAATGAATGAGAGGATAAGAGCTAAGTGACTTTTACAATGAAGTAGAAGAGGATAATAACGAGGATGGGTGAGAAGGGGAATCCTTTACAGAAAAGCAGAGATACTATTGAAGTTAGGCAAAACTACATCTGACAGTGAATGCTGTTACATGCCCACCTGTGAAGAGTAACTTAGCTCTTGCTAAATGAAAAGAACCTTTAGATGCCTGGAAATAATATTTGTATGCAGTCAACACCTGTGCAGTTATAACATAAATATAAAATTTTAAAGTCTCTAAGCCAGCAGTCTGCAACCTTTTTAGCATCACGGACTGGTTTCCTGGAAGATTGTTTTTCCATGGTGGGGGAGAATTGGGATGGAGGATCATTAGGCATTACATTCTCATAAGGAGCAGACGACCTAGATCCCTGGAGTGTACAGTTCACAATAGGTTATGAGATCCTATGAACTGATGTGTAAGAAGAGAGAGCTCTGATTGCGGATGTGTAAGAAGAAAGAGCTCTGTGCTCATCTTCTGCGGTGTGGCCCATTCCTAACAGACCAGGGACCATAGAGGTCTGCTGCATAGGGTTTGGGACTCTTGCTCTAAACAATACTAAATAGTGTGAAAATCTGGAGAGCCGAATTTTAAACTAAATCCAACATTGATTTTACTACTATTTCCTTCCTTCCTTCTTTCCTTCCTTCTTCTTTCATCTCTTTGTGCTTTAATTTTTCTCATCTGCAAAATGATGAAAATCCGAGGTCTCTGTTGACTGGACAGTCTACTACTCTAATGTTCACTGATTAATGAGTTACATAGAATATTCTTCACATATATTTTTAAAAACTAGAAAAGCACCAAGTATTTTGTATCTTTCTAATGTTCTATCATGTGAATCTATTATCTATAAAAAAAAGAAAAAGAAAAACATCAAGTACAAAATTTAAAAAAATTAACTGCTATAATTGGTGTGAATTTCATTTTACTCAGTGATTTTTGCTTATGGTATGTAAAATATGCAGTTTTCTAATTTATACTCCTAAAATAACAGAAAGCAAAATAAAAATGGTAAATATGTACACATATTGTCAGTGATGAACTCTAGAATCATTAACAAACAGAACTTCTCCCCAGGAGGGTGAAGATCCCTGATTTCAACAATGGATGATTGTCCAATACATAGTAAATAGTCATAACAAAGTAATATACATGTAGGCAAGTAGACAGATTGAAAATTTTGAGTCAAAATAATTACATGATTAATATCTCAATCCTTACTGGACAGTGTTTAGATCTTAGTCACTGTACGACTGGAAATATATTCAAAGACCCATCTACAAAATGATAAGACAATATGGTAAATTCAGCACCAATAATTCAGTTGAGATTATCTTGAAATAATTTGGTCAGGAATATTAGCATCAGAAATTATCTATATAATATACTCATAAATTTTTTATATAAATATTTTTATTCAGAAGCCACGAGGCCCAAAAGAAAGTGGCACAACATTGCTAAAATGCTGAAAGAAAAGAGCTTTCAGTTCAGAATCCCATATTCAGAAAAACATACTCCGGCAAGGAAGGAAAATCAAGACATTCTTAATTGAAGGAAAACTAAGATAACTGCTTCCTAGCATAACTGCCCTGAAATAATATGTTTAAATGATTCTTTAAAATAAAAGAAACAAAGAAACAACAACAACGACACCTTGAATCATCACAGAAAGAAAAAGACACGGTATGACAAAATATGGGAAATACAATATTTTTCTTATCTCGATTTTCCTGATATGTTAATGAAGACTCAGTATTATTAAGTTGAAAATTCTTCCCTGGTTTATGCTAGAGTCAAAATGATCTTAAGCAAAATCTGATGTTTTATTTTCTTTTATTAAGACTTGACAATCTAGTTGTAAAAGTTATATGAAAAATCAATGAATCCAGAAGAACCAAACAACCTTGAAGAACAAAATTAGAGAATTTGTAACAACTGTTTTTAAGAATTACTAAAAAAAGTTAGTTAAGAGAGGTTTGAATTGTGAATATATGTTCAACGTATCAGTTTTCTTTTCCGATTCATGTGCTTTGCATATTATGAAATGTTTTGCTCTTTAAAAAAATTTTAAGAAAATGAAAAAATATGCTAGAAAACAGTATTTTAATACATATAGAATAAAATAACTGTTACTCAGTACATATTGAACAAGCAAATGAGAATAGAAATAACCAGCTAAAATATTAATATAGTTTATGATGTTAGTATAACCCAAAGATAAATATTTGAACACTTTTTCTAAAGGGGATATACAGATGGGAAATAACCACATGAAAAGTTGCTCCACATCATTAGTTATTAGATGCATTTAAATTAAAACCACAAAAAAAAAGCATTATACACCAATTAAAATGGTTTCGAAAAATGAAAGACATTATCAACTGTTGGTGAGGACACCAAGCAACTGAAACTCTCATACAACATTGGTGGGATGTAAACTGGTACAACCATTTTGCATCGTCTTTTAAAAAATAGTTTTTCATGCAATTAACATACATACTACTTATTAATCCACTTCTATACAAAGGAAGACGCATTTCCCACAAAATCGTTATTCAAAAATGACTTTTTTTTTGAGTCAGAGTCTCACTCCATTGCCCAGGCTGGAGTGCAGTGGCAAACTCATGGTCACGGTCACCACAGCCTTGACTTACTGGGCTCAGGCAATCCTTCTGCCTCAGCCTTCCAAGTAGCCAGAACTATAGACACACTACCAAACTTGATCACTTTTTGATTTATTGTAGAGACGAAGTCTCGCCATGGGTCTTGAACCCGCGGACTCAGGCAATCCTCTCACGTCGGCCTCCCAAGTGCTGGGATTACAGGCTTGAGCCACCGTGCCCTGCCCATTATGCAAATTTTTATAGCAGCTTATTCAAAAGTACCAGGTAATAGAAA
This sequence comes from Carlito syrichta, assembly GCF_000164805.1. NCBI lineage: Eukaryota > Metazoa > Chordata > Mammalia > Primates > Tarsiidae > Carlito > Carlito syrichta. The sequence goes on from NW_007247220.1 coordinate 368,342, forward strand.
CTATTGAAATATGCTTCAACTAATTAATGAATAGCAAGATAGAGTGCATCGAGAATGCAAGTGAACAGTAAAACAATGGGCTACCGGTACACACAACATGAGTGAAATGTCAAAGCAATATGCCAACTACAAAATGTCATATACTATAGGAAATCTCATTTATATGACATTGTGGAATAGGCAAAATTATAGCAACGAACAAAAGACCGACAGAGATCTAAAGTCAGGGGAAGGTAACGTTGAGACAAGAAAACTTTTTGGAGTGAGGGAAATATACTGTATGCTTGTGGTGGTGGATATGCAACCGTGTGTGAGACTTTACTTTGTTCCGTATACATTGACATTTCTATTCCGGTTTTGAGTAAGTGTAGGAGACTAATTTGATACAGTTAATCTATGGGTCTGAGGCATCTTTAGAATTATTATTAATGTTTAATTGCCAACTTTTATTCTGGAAGTAACTAGCGTCAATTGTTTAAGTTCTTATACTAAGTTTCATTAAAATGATTTCTTTTAAAATTTAAAAAGTTTTTGAATATTCAACTTCTTATCTAAGTCACAGAAAACAAAAACTATGATTTAGTATATAATGTATGCACCTTACAAAATATGTTATGACGTATTTAAGTCCAGGGATCACATACGAAGCTTTAAAATTGCACAAAATTTTTGTCCAAAGAAAGTTAATTGTCATGCTTACACATTATAAAACTCAGTTGCTGTTCTTTTTTACAGTGCAAGAAATGGGCTAATCATCAAATTTCAAACCTCACTGATTTTGCTGTTTGCAAGTTATGATAGCTTTTGTGTTCATACAAAATAAGCAGTTTACAAAAAGATAATTTTAAAAGCCTCTAATTAATGTTCTTACAATATTAATTTAAAAAATCTTAGTTTCGGTCAATTTCTTAATTTATTAAAATAATCACTTCTTTTCTTAAAGTCAAAGTAAAGTAAAATCTTACTAGATAGTCCTGACAGCTAGAAGGCAGGCTTATTTTATTTGTTTTTAGGTATTTGAATACTATTTGTAAGCAAAATTAAATTTAAAAAGTGTTTCAAGATGACCCTAACAGTTTCCACAGCTTAGTAATATAACTCAATAAAATACCTTTCAAAACTGACATTTTTGTATATTGAAATTTTCCAACACTTAATATCCATGATCTGCTTTTGTACAAAATGAAATTACACAATGCTATATCTTTTTCTTCTTTCTTTTTGTTAAAGTGGCTAACTGAATTTAATGAATACTTAATGCTTGAAAGATACCCTTGTGTTATCAACCCTTTTAGTTTTAATTAATAATTTTTTTCTTATTGCTGTTGAAACTTGTTTAGAAATAAAATCAGTAATTGAAGGTATATTCTAGTAGTCTGATAATTTTGACTTGTAAACAATAATCATCTTTCAACACTGCAAGACAAGTTGATTGATTCAACACAAATAAAGCAGGAATGCCATTTATTTTTCTCTGCTTCCTGCAATCAAAATTACCTTTCTCTGAATAATTAATCATGATAGAATACACCTATTTCCATTCTCTCTAACAGACTCAACCAAAAGTATTTCTAATGTAGATGGCTACTTTTTCTTTGATAGTTATTATCAATTTTTTATCAGTATTTTTATAGAGACTTTAGACCATTTTTTTTTCACTTGGAATTCTTTATTCTTGGAAGAGCTTTCACATTTAGTGAATAATAGAACGAGTTATGTTTCAAGCTAATTACTTAGATAATAATTACATTACTTTAAATAAATGAGTAAGTATACAGCACTCCCAGTTAAAATTGCAGTTCTCTTACGTAGCCTGTCTCTGCATTCAGCAAAGAGGCAATATTTGCATTTGAACTTTCTGGATAAAGGATTGCTACATAATTATAGTCTAATATATTCTGATTAATTTGAGAAGCTTTAATATCGAAACTCAAGTAGAAGATTTGAAAGTTCTCAGAGATGTGGTTCTCACTATGATTGCAGATAACACTCTTCATATCACATAATATGACAGACTATTTTTAAAATCTAAAATGATTTTAATACTTATTCTAATAATTCAAGTAATAAATTATTTCATTAAGTCATTTGAATCATCCCAGTAAAGTAATAAGCAACTTAAAGCAACTAACAATCAAATAAACTGAACAACTGATACAGGTCACCTTTGAAAGATATAATTACACATCTTAAAGAAGTATTAGTCCACCTTGTCTGTACTTGGATGTTGGGAGCTGGCCACGGAGGCCCACCTGAATGTTAGGGATCAAGGTGGGCTGTGGACCCTGAGACCACGGATGTGTTCAGGAGCTGTTGGCCCACTTCCTCTTCCCTTTTTTGCTATTTGGCACATCTCATCAGAAGGAACTTTGATGATCTAAGCATGAAGCTCTGAATGTATGACGGGCATGGCTAACTTTAGGAGTCCATTGTTCCCGTTTCTCACAGACTGCGGTTTCAGCTTTAAACTTAACATAGTTCAAACTCAGATCACATTTGGGAGCCTTTGATATGACACAAGCTTCATTCTAAGATTTAAAAAGGAACTGGGCTCTGTGGCTCAACCTGTAATCTCGTGCCTTTGGGAGGCTGAGGTGAGTGAATTGCCTGAGCCCATGGGTTCGAGACCTGTATGGGCAACTTGGCAGACCTCATCTCTACAATAAATCAAAAGTCAGCCGGCCATGGTAGCATGTGCCTGTAATTCTGGCTACTCAGAAGGCTGAGGCGGAAGTATCGCCAGAGCCCAGCAGGTGGAGGCTACGGCAGCTGGGAGCAGCCACTGCACTCTAGTGTGGGTGACAGAGTGAGACTCCAACTCAAAAAAAAAAAGATCTAAAAAGTATATTTGTAGAATTAGTATACACATATGAAGAACTACTTTCAGCTTTAGATGGTATAGATGATTATCTAGAGTTACCAGAAATGACCCAGCATGAACTCTGGACTGAGCCACATTCCTAAGGACCCAACATGTACTTTGGACTGGGCAGGATTCTTTTAGACCGGTTTGAGCTACAATTAGTGTAGGGTTTTTCTACTTATTATAGAAACTGAATTTATTCTACTCATAAAAAGTATTGTAGAGCCGGGTTCGGTGGCTCAACCTGTAATCCCGCACCTTTGGGAGGCTGAGGTGAGTGGATTGCCTGAGCCTGTGGGTTTAAGACCCGCCTGGGCAGTGAGACCTCATCTCTACAATAAATCAAAAAAAAAATCAGCTGGGCGTGGTAGCACGTGCCCGTAATTCCGGCTACTTGGAAGGCTGAGACAGAAGGATCGCCAGAGTCCAGCAGGTCAAGACTGTGGTGGCCGGGAGCGGCCACTGCACTCCAGTCTGGGAGACAGAGTAAGACTCCAACTCAAAAAAAGAAAAAAAGAAAGTATTGCAGAATAGGTCATGCTAACATCAGGGAATTATGTTAGTTCAAGCATGATCAAACATGATATTTTGAGGTTTAATAAGAATTCAGTTAACTTTAGAAATTTCATTGTTCCCATTTTCTACTATTGCAGTTTTGGCCTTATTACAATTTACAGTTTATATTTGGGTTTTATTTTTAGAATCTTTATTGCTGATGATCAGTTTTATATATTAGGATTAGGAATTAGAAACTTTTATAGAAATTAAGATAGATATAGGATTTTAGAATAGCCATTTTGTTAAGAGATTGTAATCAATTGTTCCTAGAAATGGCCCAGTGTGAGTTTTGAACTGGGCCACATTCTTTAGCAACTGGTTTGAGCTATAATTAAGAGTTTCTATAGTGTAGGTAGAATTAGCACAGAATAGAAAGATATTAGGATTTAAGTTAGTCATTAGGTGTTGTGTATGCATAAGCTTTAGAAGTTATTGATTATTAGAATATTATGATATTAGAATTGCTGTATTGCTTTTGAGGA
>NW_007247220.1:372507-384939 GCF_000164805.1 Carlito syrichta
GCTTCTGCACTAGACAGAGTCCAGTCTCTTTTTTTCTCCCCCCTTTCTTTCTTTCTCTTTATATCTATCCCTCCATCTTTCTTTCTTTTAATATTTATCCCTCCAGTTTAATTGCCGACGCCATCTTTCCTACCAGGGACCCCCAATATCTGCAGGGGCTGGCCCCCCGCACTTTGACAAATTCATCATTCGTGGATATAGTGCTACCAATTGAACATAATTTCAAAAAGTTATCACTGACATACATTTGGATATGAAAGTAGAGTTAGGTGTATGGGACTAAGGCCACAGTCATCTTGAGTAAATCACAACATGCTAGAACATATCAGGGTAATTGAAAAAGTTCAGTGCAATGTCTATTAGATTATTCCTCCCAAGTTAATGGTGCAGCTGTCCCAATCTCTCATAAAAAGACCATTAGCCAACTGGACCAATTAGTTTAACTGTATTTTCCTCTTTGCTTGTCTACATAAAAATGCTTGATTTCCTCTCACAATGGGTCCTTATCATTTAGTTTCCTAGTCAAACACATATTTTCAAATTACTAGCAGTGTAATTTTTGATCACTCTGGAAAAATTTCTAAGCCAAAATTTATCAACCTTTTAAAATACTCATAAATAATTAGTAAATGCTTAGATTAAAATGGCTGACATTTCTAGCTTCAGTCGAATGTTTTGCATTATTTAACTGATGGCTCCTGCTCAAATTACCAGCTGACCAATCAAACCAAAAAATAGGAAATGATCTGAAAGCAAAATAATAATTTTATCATATTAATTGACAAGTACCCATTATAAAAGTGACAAATAAAAACAGTGAATAGATGAACCAGTAAATAAAAAACAAAATGGGCATCTTTTGTATCTAGCAACACAGAGACTGACAATATATGTGTTAATTTTCCTTTGCAAAGGAAATGTTACTTTGTACAATTGGTAATAAACTTATGGAACACATTGCATCAAGCTTTGTACTGGCAGGATATGTAATGGATTCTAGAGACATTTGGGCTGATTTATAAAAGAGTCATAAATAGCAATGAAAGAAAATGGAGTATCCTAACTACTGAGGCTTCCATCTTGCTTTTAGACCCCCTGTTAAACAAGTGAATATTGTACTGAGTAGACATGGATATAATCTAATATATAAACTCATATATTCCAGTAAATGCAATGATCAATTTCCTTTCTCTGCACTGGTAATACATAGACTAATCTGAGTGTATTCCAATGACACACTCTCTAGGTATTAATCTATACTATTATTTCTAGAGTCTCCTTACCCAGTGTACAGTTCATGTTAATCTATATAGTAAATGTCTTTGGACTACTTCTTCTGTCACTTAGTTAACTTTACTCATTGAGTAGAATGAATAAAATGATTACGAGAAAAACATGCTTGCTTTGGGTAGTGCTTCATGACTTTATGATAGTGGTGCAATAGGAAATACTATTTGCCAAGTCTATAGTTCATTTTCACAATAAAATTAATAGACAGAAGCAAAGACATGAATATTAATTTCTCATAGTATGTAAATGTCACCCTTTATTTTCAGCCTTCATATACTTTGGAAAACAAAGAATATATCATTTTATAACAATTTTAAAAATTCTATTATTTTCTAGACATTATGTTTATTAGCTATTCTGGATGTTAATATCTATGGCATACTTCTTGCCTTTATAGTAGCTATAATCCACTTGGAAGGATTAAACATAAAGTGATTTAAAGTCGAGAAGTTGATTTTTATTTGTCAATTAAATGATAAGAGTATATATTTTCCACAGTAGTTTCATAGGAAAATATTATCCCTAAGTATACACACAGACAATGAAGTCTCCATAGAAGACACAGGGTCTAAGAAGGGCTTAAAGCAAACAAAAGCATGAAGAGGTGTCTGGCATGAGTTAACAAAACCTAGAGCACACGTGGTGTAATGAGGGGTGGAATGGGTAAAAGTTCGGTTGGACACAAGTGATTAAATAATGTAAACACAGCTGTACCAAGTTCTGGGCTTGTTAGTCCTCAGATTTATTCCTACTTTTTCTTTGCTCTGCTGTATGCAGCCGGGAAGATGATGGGCTCCATGCACGCTGGTTTCCATCCCAGTGAAACCAGTAGGAGACACTAGAGAAAATGGGGAGGGTGAGTGGAAGAGAAAAGAGAAGCAGAGAAAAATCTGTTCCATTTCTGACTTGGTGGCCTCGGTGGTAGTGGCTATACATCAGGCTCCTGGTCATAGTAAACCACAATGTCCATTTGACCTTAGAGAGGAGAGATTGAAGGGTCCTTTCTATTAATCTTTTGTTTCACTCTTCTCCCTGGTTTACCACATCATGTTACCTGTGTAAAAATTTGTTGATTAAAACTTCATAGGCCGGGCTCGGTGGCTCTGCCTGTAATCCCACACTTTGGGAGGCCAAGGTGAGTGGCTTGCCTGAGCCCGCAGGTTCGAGACCCGCCTGGGCAACTTGGCAAGCCCTCATCTCTACAACAAAAATAAAAAAATCAGCCAGGCATGGTAGTGCATGCCTGTAATTCCAGCTACTCGGAAGGCTGAGGCGGAAGGATCACCGGCAGGTCGAGGCTTCGGTGGCCGGGAGTGGCTACTGCACTCCAGTCTGGGCAACAGAGTGAGACTCCAACTCAAAAACAAAACAAACAAAAAAAACACTTCATGTGTCTTAAATATATAAGGAGGATTCCCAGAATATTATTTAACCAGTCCTTCCTAGATCCCAGTAAATGCAACTAAACTAAAGATTTGGGACTTTGTATTCTAGGCAATGAAGTACCTTATTATGGAAGAAAGATTGTTTTTAATATTCAATTTAAAAGAATGTTCTAAAAATTATACTTCATAGGATACATTTTTTAAACGGTGTAGTTGTGGTACAATTTACATAGTAAAAATTCACACATTTAAAGTGTAACAAGTCAATATTTTTTAGTTAATTTTTAGAGTATAACTACCAGCACAGTTTTTTAATTATTTTTAGCGTCCTACAATAAAACCTCACTACTATTTCTTTTTTTTCCTCTTTTTAAAAATTATACAGATGTGGGTAACAATTCAGGATTAGGTATACAAACATTGATTATGCAGGTACCCTTGTTGATGAGGTATGCCCCTCCCTCCCCTAGCAGTTTACCTCAACTGCCAATCCCACCACCCCTCCACTAACACTTTTCCATTACTGCCAAATGCTTTCTTATAGTATTATAATTGCTCAAGTTCCGCTTATAAGTGAGAACATTTGGTACTCTGTTCTTTGTTTCTGTGATAGATCACTGAGTATGATCGACTCCAAATCCATCCAAGTTGCTGCGAAGTCCATATGTCTGTCCTTCTTTATGGCTGCATAATATTCCATTGTATATATGTACCACATTTTCTTTATCCAGTCCAGCTTCGATGGCAACTTGGTTGGTTCCATGTTTTTGCTATTGTGAATAAAGCTGCTACAAACATACGTGTGCAGGTATTTTTTTTGTAGAATGATTTGAGTTCCTCCAGGTATATTCCCAATAGAGGAATTACTGGGTCACATGGGAAGTCAATTTCTAGTTCTTTCAGAAATTGCCACACTGTCTCCCAGAGAGGTTGCACTAGTTTGCATTCCCACCAGTAGTGTAGAAGCATTCCTTTTTCTTCACATCCTCGCCAGCCTCTGTTGTTGTTTGTTTTATTAATGATGGCTATTTTTATAGGGGTTAGGTGATATCTCAGTGTGGTTTTGATTTGCATTTCTCTGATGATGAGTGAGGCTGAGCACTTTTTCCTGTGTCTGTTGGCTACCTGTATATCTTCTTCTGAGACGTGTCTATGCATGTCTTTTGCCCACTTCAAGGAACTCAAATGTGCCAAAAGGAAAAAAACTTTACTACTATTTCAATCACTTCCTGTGACTAACCCAGTCCCCTGCAACTACAGCTCTTTAATCTCTACATATTTGCCTTTATGGAACATGTCATATAATAACATTATATAACAAGTGCTCTGACTTCTTTCATTTAGCATAATCTACTAAGGTTAAACCATGTGTAGCATGTGTCTGTACTTCGTTTTTATTTCCAAATAACATGTCATATGGATATACTACATTATTTATTCTGGTTGGTGGAAATCTGGGTTATCTCTACTTTTGCACTATTATGGATAATACTAAGATGAACATTTGCCCACAAATCTTTGTGTGAACTTATGTTTGTATTTCTCCTGGGTATTTACCTAGGAGTTGAATTGTGGGGTTCTATGGAAACTCTAATATGTTAAATGCAGGAGCTACCTAAATACTTTGAATAGCACATATATTAGAGTGAGAAATTTTCCATGAAATTGTAACGTCTTGACAATTTAGAAAAGTCTGTGCTATACTGGCTTATACTTTCCAGAGAGAAGGTCTTGCTGCTCAATGTTGTAGCAAGGAAAAAAGAAGGAAGAAAAATGTTTGCTGTGATCCTTTGAGTTGTATTGAAAAATATGTTTTCATTTGAGACATTTTCCCTGATTTATTTACCAAATAATCTAAAACCTATGTGTAGGCTCCAAAGCATGATGTGAGTCTCTATGAGGTCCAGACTCACTGGTTAAAAAGTGTCTACAGATTGATGGTCTATAACCTAGGGGTCCATAAGCTTGACACATCCTAAAGCAGATGAAGATGTCTTGGGCAAGACCTGACCTGTGACTCAGCACAAGTTCTGAGACATTGTTAATAAATTGATACTGTCTTTGGCAATTCTTTTGAGAAATTCTCTTTGCATGTCAATGTGTCCTGATAGATCCTATGACAAGGCTTAATACAGAAATCAAGAGGAGACGTCTAGAGTTTAAACTGATAAACAGTTATTATCCTATTTAGAGATAGCTCCTGACTTTTTATAGCGTGCTTATATAGTCTGAGTCCCTGACGATGAGCAGCAGGGCAACTTTGATTCAAGTTTCCCGTAGTAATTGGGGGCCATAAGTTAGGTCATGATATGAAAAATTTCTTCGACAAATAAAAAGGGAATGAGATACCACATAATTCCAGTCAAAATGGCCATTATCAATAACTCAAAAAATAACAGATGCTAGAGAGGATGTGACGAAAAGGGAACACTTCTACACTGTTGGTGGGAGTGTAAACTAGTGCAACCTCTGTGGAAAGCAGTGTGGCGATTCCTAAAAGCTCTAAATTTCGACCTCCCATATGACCCTGCAATCCCCCTACTGGGAATATACCCTGAAGAACTCAAATTACTCTATAAAAAAGATACCTGCACACGTATGTTTATTGCAGCATTGTTCACAATAGCAAAAACCTGGGACCAACCATGCTGTCCATCAAAAGAGGACTGGATTAAAAAAATGTTGTAAATATACATGATGGAATACTATGCAGCCATAAAAAAGAACAAAATCATGAATTTCGCAGCAACCTGGATGGAACTAGAGTTTATAACACTGAGTGATCTCTCAAAGAAACAAAGATCTGAGTATCACATGTTCTCACTCATAAGCGGAACTTGAACATCAATCGTAATACTATAAGAATGGATTGACAGTACCTGGAAACTATGGGGGGGGCAGGGAGGGGAAGGAGTGGGATTAATGGTAGTCAATATCTGTCTGGGGATGGGGGGACACCCCTAATCAACAAGGGTGCCTGAACAATGCGTATTTGTATATCTAACCCTTAACTGTACCCCACAATTTTAAAATAAAAAATGTTTAAAAATAAAATAAAATAGGCTAGAATACAAAATAAGATTTACTCTACATTTCAGTTGTTGAATTTTCTTTTTTTAAACAAGAACTAGATGTTTTAGGGCCTAACATACTGGAAAAACAAAAGCTAACTAATTTCCTATGATACTTAAACAAACAAACAACAACAAAAAAACTACCAATGTTAAACTGCTTAATTGCAATCCGTTTGCTGAACATTTAAATAGTATTTGAATGAATCCCTGGCTGGTTGTATGCATTGCTACTCCCTGCCTTAGTTTTACCAGAGTATTTAAAAATTAAAAATAGACTCATATTTTGAACTCACAGTTGTGTCAGTCACATTTATTAATGTCTGCAAGGCAAGAGTTTTTATTTGAATAATGCTTCATCATCTTCACATGCCAGATGCACTGCTGCTTTAAAGTGTTTCTAGAGAAATAAGTCATGAGTTTATAAATTATTTTATACAGATGAAAACAGCTTCTGTTTACAATAATTTCCCTTCGTAGCATTAAGTGAAAAGAAGTAATATTCGTTAAAACAGCAGGAGTTACACGTTTGATAAAAACAAGGTTTTTTGTTATTATCAAAATATACCTGAATAATTGCCAGAAGAGTCATTTTCACATGGTGGTAGTGGAGAGGTAGCTTCCCAAGTGGTTTGAAGAAAAGAACAAACCCATCCCGGAGGGTTCACAGCTGGAATGATTCCAACAGTGAATGGTAAACTTGCTTGATATGACACAGCAAGCAGCTGGTAGAAAAAGTACTACTGATTTAATGTATGATGGTAACTTCTCATTTAAGGATTTTAATAATAGCAATACTTTGAACACAGTTCTCCTTGCTTTTCCAAGATATTCAAATTAAAATTTAAGTCCTACCTCATGAATTCAGAATAAATTGTATGCAGTAAGTAGAAAGAAAATAATAGGTTTTCTTCCAAGACGAGGCAAGGTGAAGTTAAATACTTCCACAACTATATCCAATAAGACAACAACCAAATCTGTTACAGAAATTAGTTTCAGGCATGTGTATTTTCTCTCAAATAAGTCAACCTCTTTAAGAACGTACTGTAAACACCACTAAAATAATCTCAGCATACTTTAAAAAAGCATTAATCTGACGGGTTTCTTTCGCCCCTGTCAACTCTGACATGTCACTCTTTCTTTTCTTCCTTCTTTCTCTAATAAACTGTTTGAAAACAACAACAAAAAATTTCATTAATCTTGGATCTTGCCTTCAGTATGATGTTCAAATTCTACTTATGTATTCATACTTTAAAACACAATCACTTCAATGACATTACAAGAATTTCTTAGAGGTTTTAATTTGTATATAAATAATGTCTCATCATATTTATATATAAAATAAACTGCTGTCTTAACACTCTTAAATAAAAATAAATTACGTTTACAAAAATACTTTATAACACAAAACTGCATCTGTCTATATATAAAAAAGAATCTGGAGGAAATGGCAAGCTCCTTGTAATGATTGGGATAGCATCAATCAGGAATAGTTTTAAATAGTTCTTGAGTGGGTAAAATATTAATGGCACAAAGGACTTTCCTCCCGGTTTACCTACAAATAAGCACACTTAACACGATCAGTTAGTTACACGCATAAATAGACCTAAGCCCTGGCTGTGGCAGCCATATAAGAAAGGGACGAGAGGACTTCTTATTACTCACCTGATCTTCCAGTGCTGGTACAATATACACTTGCAGCTCAAGTACTGGATTTCCAAAGGCATGTGGTAGATGTTAGATGAAAGATGAAGTGGATGTGATCTCTTCAAAACTACAACATAATTCCTTTCTCTTGGTATCTTTTGGACAGCAGTTTTCTTTCCTTTTCTTTTCTTTTCTTTTCTTTTCTTTCTGTGTAGGTAGTCATGAGGATAAAACTGGGTTTTAAAGTATTATCTAATCAATCAACCATACATCACAACTTTCCATCTTCTTATCTGAACTCTGCATTTATGGCATTTCCTGCACCACAATAGCTACCTCATGAGAAGGATCTTGCCCTCATGGGTCTCTTTCCCTGTGGGGTATTATATAAGAGAAGTAGCTTGTTTCTTATGGTCTTTCTACATGTTATATAATGCATGATAGATGCTATGTGCTCCTTGTACCTACTCAAAAAATAGAAAGTGTAATTACTCACCCAGTTCTTTGTCTTTTTTTCAGAGACAAGTTATAGTAATACCAAGAGAGAAGTAATACTAATCTCAGTTTGTTTGACTAGTAAAAATTTTGTCTCAGATTTTTTTACGTATCCAGTCATTAAAAACTCTGTGGTGGGTGAATCTAACTTTTACAATGCAAAGTTTCGTTATTCTTTCCAAGGCAAACTGATTTTTAAAAAATAGGCTGTGGAAAATTTCCACACACAGTTTGACCTTCCCTTTCCTTAACATACTTCCAGAATAAGGTCATCATCAACAGAAGTTTAAGGCATGTCTTTTGTTTCGAATAAATTAGTGATGTTTTAGATCCCTTCTGTGACTTGAGTAAGGGGCTAAAAAAATCAATGAACTCTTATTTGCATTTAGAGCACTTTGGAACACCTTAAGGTATCCAATTTTGGAAACTAGGCTTAGGAAATTAAAAAAATTGCCTCTTTTGAGGTTGATCATAGGATACTTATTTTTTTAAATGAGAAATGCCCAGATGATGAGAATTGGACCCAAGTGTCATGTCTGAGAAATGGTTACTCTGGGATCAGTTACCAAGTACTACAAATATTCCCTTTTTGTTCTCTCTTCAAAACACCTCTGCCAAAATTCTCTTATGATATAAAACTTATATGCATATGTTTTGTAGGCTTACTATGTTACATCAGTTTAATGTCACCATATGAATTAGACTTAAACACTTTGAAGGAAAAATGTACATAATAAACTGTCTTGAGGAAACAGGTTTGATTGTCTAGAGAAGGAGTCTTCATCCCCTGTGAATTTTTCTAGGAGATAGTCACCATGAATCCAGCACTTCAACTAAGCACTTTCACAAACATAACTTCTCTTTAAGTTTCTGTGTCTTTTTTTCCTGACCTCCACCCACACTTATTAAAAAACATTGAGCTCTATGGAAGACACAACAAACACAACTATTTATTTAAAAGTTTTGAAAACTGAGCAACTCTCAATGTAACATAATATTTAGAAGAGATAGAGGCAATATAAAATTCTCTGAAGATTTGCTTAATTTGATAAACTATATTTAGTAAAATATGTTTGCTTTATTTACTGGCAAAAGAGAAAAAAATCATGTTTACTAGGGCTTTATTATATATCTGATATATATGTGTATAGATATACATGTGTGCATCAATTGCATTTTAGATATACATAAATCACAAGGATTTTAAAATAGTATCACCATCTCAAAATTTCAGAGATGAATATGGAGATTAACATGCTATAATCTGGAGTCATATAAGAACTGGAATTCGAACCTTAAGTTTTTTTGTATCCAAAGTGCTTACATTTTTAGTTATGCTATGCTGCTCCTTAATAATGACTTTTTGAAAACTGGAAGAGGTGGTGGAAATTTTATAATCCATCATATAAAAATGAAATAAGTAATTTTATTATTTTTCATAACTGAAAAAATTAGAAAAAGCAAATAAACATAAAACTGTTCAGTCTCATTAGTTAAAATAATTTAAAGTTAAGATCCTGGATACATTTTTAATGGTAATATTCAGTGTTGTCAAGTGTTCAGTAAAAAAATAATTTTTTTCCTATTTACAGAAGTTGTAAAAAGAACTATCTCTTTGGAGGATAAATTGGTAATATATATCAAGAATATTTTAAATGTTCATTTTTTTTGACTCAGCATGTCAACACCAGGAAATAGATCCTAAAAACAAGCACAAAATTCTACATAAAGTTTGTGTACTACATATAAAAATTAAACACAAAAAATAGGTAACATCTTCAATGCAAATAAACAAAAATTATCATTATTGCAATTCCATATGAGTAAATTTTATTCAGCTTAGAACTCGAAATGTAATGGAATTTTAATAGTCTAAGAAAATATTTTCAACATAATATTAAATAATAGTAATCATTTATAAAAGTATATTATACCATCTCATTTTTGCTGTTAAGTACATTCCTTGAGACTGGAAGTAAAATATGTCAGCTTATAATCTTTTTTGTGTTGGTATATGTCTTTTTTGTTGTATTAAAGGAGTAATGAGGTCGCCTGATATTGGAGTAAAGAAGAGGAGACAAGACTGATATCCTCGTTTTGTCCCCAAAAGAAATTCCACAAGAAGACAGAGAAGTAGTTATTGTCCCAGAATCAGGAGTTCTCCCAGGACGAGCACCACAAAGAAGTGTTCAAGTTCTTAATAAAAAATCTGGTGGATCTCAATATATGCAGTTGCATGTGGGAAGAACAGAAACTGTCATTTCGTTGAAAAGTTTATGCCTGCCCGGCTGGGTGACTCAGCCTGTAATCCCGCACTTTGGGAGGCTGAGATGAATGGATTGCCTGAACCCGCGGGTCGAGACCTGCCTGGGCAACTTGGTGAGACCCCATCTCTACAATAAATCAAAAAATCAGCCAGGCGTGGTAGCGCATGCCTGTAATTCAGCTACTCGGAAGGATCGCTGGAGCCCAGCAGGTCGAGGCTGCGGTGGCCGGGAGCGTCCACTGCACTCCAGTCTGGGCAACAGAATGAGATTCCAACTCAAAAAAAAGAAAAAAGAAAAAAAGAAAAGAAAAGTTTATGCCACAAAGGTAATATATAACAAACTCACAACTGATGTCATTTTCAACAGGAAGAAGTGCAAAGCTTTTTTCTTTCCAGAACAAAACAAGGACCCCACTCTCACTACTCTTACCATTACCATTCATAACAGCACCAGAGAAAGAAATAAAAGGCATCTAAATTGAAAAGGACTCATCAGATGACATGATCTCATATGCAGAGCACTCTTGAAGATGTCCTCCAAAAAACTGTTAGAAATTGTAAACAAGTTCTGCAAAGTTTTAGGATATAAAATCAACATATAAAAATCAACAGTGTTTCTATATACCAATATTTAACTATCTGAAAAATATTTATTTAAAAAATTGATTTATGTAGCTCCTAAAATATTATTTATAAATAAATTTAACAAAGGAAATGAAAGATCTTTTTTAAAAAACTATGAATCATTAATGAAAAAAATTAAGCATGACAAATAAAATTCCACGTTCACAGATGGAATAATTAATATAATTTAAACGTTCATACTACTCAAAGTAATATATAGATTTAATGCATTCTGTACCAATGGGGTTCTTCACAGAAATAGGAAAAAAAATCCTGAAATTTATATGGAACCATGAAAGACCCTAAATAGTCAAAGCAATCTTAAGCAAGAAAAACAAAGCTGGAGACCTTACACAACTTGACCTCAGAATATACTCCAAAGCTATATAGTAACCAAACAGCATGGTACTGACATAAAGACAGACACTTAGACAAATAGAAGGGAATAAAGAACCCCCCCAAAAAAATCCTCACATTTGCACCCAACTGATTTTTGACAAAGGTGCCAAGAACATACTCCAGGGAAAAGAAAATTTCATTAATAAATGGTGTTTAGAAAACTGGGTATTCCCATACAGATGCAGGAAATTAAACCATTATCTCACACCATGTACAAAACAACACAAAATACTTAAGTGTAAGAAAATAAACTGTGAAACCCTAGAAGAAAATATATCTGAACAACTCAATCACATTGGTCAGGAAATGGTGTTTTTGGATATAAATGACAAAGCACAGGGAACAGAAGTAAAAAATAAACTGATGGGATTACATCACACTGAAAAGTTTCTGCACAGCAAAGGGAGCAACCAATAAAGAGACAGCTTACAGAATGGAAGAAAATATTTGCAAACTCTCAGACAAATGCTAATATTCAAAATATATGAGGGAAGACATCCCCAAATTTGAAACTTATTTATAAAACTTGAGTATTTATCCTTACATGTTTAAACATCAGTCACCTTCAAAGTACTCTCTGTTTGATACAATACACATATTGAGATGCTTTTTTCATTACTCAAAACAGTTTTGGAACTTAATGCCTTTTAATGCTTCTGCTGTATTTTGTTTTATTTCTTCCATATGGGCACACTGTTTCCCTCTGAAGATTTTTAAAAATCTGGATAAAATAAACAAACAAAAACTGTAGGCGAATTGAGCGTTTTTTGGCCCAAATTCTGAACACTCAGCATGATGAAGGCAGGTGCATTGCCATGGTGGAAGAACCAGTAACCTTTTGCCTCATCAGGACATTTCTTCAACAAATAGTGACACAACCTTCTTAAAACTTATGGGAAAAAACTCTGGTTGACTGATCCAGAGGAACGAATTCTGAGTGCACTACAAATGGCCCAGTCTCCAAGAGATAATCTGAGGTTTTTTGGGTCTCCCCTAATATAAATAACTCAAACAACTCAATAGAAGAAAAAAGTAATCGAATTAAAAATGGACAAAAGAACTGAATAAATATTTCTTAAAAAAAATAAACCGGGCTCAGTGGCTCAGCCTGTAATCCCACGCCTTGGGAGGCTGAGGTGAGTGGACTGCCTGAGCCCGCGGGTTCGAGAACCTCCTGGGCAACTTGGCGAGACCTCATCTCTACAATAAATCAAAAAATCAGCCAGGCGTGGTAGCGCATGCCTGTAATTCCAGC
>NW_007247220.1:384966-464235 GCF_000164805.1 Carlito syrichta
AGGAGCGGCCACTGCACTCCAGTCTGGGCAACAGAGTGAGACTCCAACTCAAAAAAATAAAATAAATAAAATAAAATAAAAATAAAAATAATTACTAGCATCATTCTTCTCAAACCTGGAAATGCAAATACAGAAATTCATATGGAATCATAAACGACCACGAATGACCAAAACAATCCTCAGGAAAAGAAACAAAGAGAGAGGTATCAAACTTCCAGACTTTAAACTTTATCATAAGATTACAATAATCACAACAGCCTGGTATTGTACAAGAACAGGCAAATAGAACAATGGAACAGGACAGAGATTCCAGAAGCAAAACCTCCATTCACCAACCAACTCATCTTTGACAAGGCCTCCACTAACAACCACCAGGGAGAGGAGAACTTATTCAATAAATGGTACTGGGAAAGCTGGCTGACCATTTGGAGAAGATTAAAACAAGATCCCTACCTATCATCATACACAAAAATAAACTCTAAATGGATCAAAGACCTAAACATAAAATCTCAAACAAAAAGATTCTTAGAAAATGCAGGAGCGGGGCTCGGTGGCTCAGCCTGTAATCCCAGCACTTTGGGAGGCCGAGGTGAGTGGATTGCCTGAGACCGCGGGTTCAAGACCCGCCTGGGCAAATTGGCGAGACCTCATCTCTACAATAAAAAATTAGCTGGGCGTGGTAGCGCGCGCCTGTAGTTCCAGCTACTTGGAAGGCTGAGGCAGAAGGATCGCCGGAGCCCAGCAGGTCGAGGGTGCAGTGACCGGGATCCGCCACTGCACTCCAGTCTGGGTGACAGAGTGAGACTCCAACTCAAAAAAAAAAAAAAAAAAGAAAGAAAAGAAAATGCAGGAAACACCCTTATGAAAACTGGAACTGGCAACCTATTCCTGATCAAAACCGTAAGAAATAAGATTGACAAGTGGGATTGCATCAAATGGAAAAGCTTCTCCAAAGCCAAAGAAATCATCAAGAGAGTGGGGAAACAGCCCATAGAATGGGGAAAAATTTTGCCAACTGTATATCTGACAAAGGTCTAACATCTAAGACCTACAAGGAACTCAAATGTGCCAAAAAGAAAAAAGAAAACAGCACTATTAAAAAGTGGGCAAAAGATATCAATAGGCACGCCTCCAAAGAAGTTATACAAGCAACTAACAGATACATGAAATAATGCTCAACCTCATTAATAATCAAAGAAATTAAAAATAAAGCCACACTGAGATATAGCCTAACTTCAGTCAGGATGGCCATCATCAATAACTCAATAAACAACAGATACTGGAGAGGATGTGGATAAAGGGAACACTTCAACACAGTTGATGGGATTGCAAACTTGTGCAACCTCTGTGGAAAACAGCGTGGTGATTCTTAAAATATCTAAAAATTGACCTTCCATATGACCCAGCCATCCCCATTCTGGGAATATACCTGGAGGAACTCAAATCTCTCTATGAAAAAGATACCTGCACACGGATGTTTATCGCAGCATTATTCACAATAGCAAAAAAATGGAACCAATTGTGCTGCCCATCAAAAGAGGACTGGATATAAAAATGTAGTTCATATATATGATGGAATATTATGCAACCATAAAGAAGGACAAAATCATCAACTTTCCAGCAACTTGGATGGACTTAGAGGCTATAATACTGACTGATCTTTTACAGAAACAAAGAACTGAGTACCACATGTTCTTACTCATAAGCGGACCCTGAACAATTATCATAATACTATAAGAAAGAGATTGGCAGTAGTGGGAAACTGCCAGGGGAAGGGGGTGCACACTTCATCAATAAGGGTACCTGATCTCAAACCAGATGAAGGGGAACCAAAGAGAGGCCTAAACTTTACCTGTACAATGACCATTTGTATATATAACCCTGAATTGTACCCAACGTCTTTAAAATGAAAATTTAAAAAATATATAAATAAATGGCTAGCCGGGTTCGGTGGCTCAGCCTGTAATCCCGCGCCTTTGGGAGGCTGAGGTGAGTGGATTGCCTTAGCCCATGGGTTCGAGACCCGCCTGGGCAGCGAGATCTCATCTCTACAATAAATAAAAAAATCAGCTGGGCGTGGTAGCGCATGCCTGTAATTCCGGCTACTTGGAAGGCTGAGGCAGAAGGATCGCCGGAGCCCAGTAGGTCGAGGCTGCAGTGGCCGGGAGCGGCCACTGCACTCCAGTCTGGGTGACAGAGTGAGACTCCAACTCAAAAAAAAAAAACAAAACCAAAAAATAAATAAATAAAGAAATAAATGGCTAACAAGTATATAAAGTGTTTACTTATCAGAGAAATGCAAATTTAACCACAATGAAGTCTCACCTCATACTTGTTAGACTTGCTGTTATCAAAAAGACAAAAACATCACATTTGCAAGGATGTGGATAAAGGGGAACCCTAACACACTGTTGGTGGTAATGCAAATTAATGCAGCCATTACAGAAAATAGTATGAACGTTCTTCAAATAATTATAAAATAGAACTACCATATGAGCTAGCATTAGATATATACTACTGGGTGTATATCTAAAGGAAATGGAATCAGTATGTTGAAGAGATATCTGCACCTCCGTGTTTATGCAGTATTATTCACAATAGCCAGGGTAAGAAATCAACATAATTGTCCATCAGTGGATGAATAGATAAAGAAATTATGGTACGTATATACAATGGAATGCATCTTGGCCATAAAAAAAAAAGAAAATCCCGCCATTTGTAACAATATGGATATGTTTGAAGAACACTGAATTGAGTGAAATGAGCCAGGCAAGGAAAGATAAATATCACATGATCTTATTCCTATGTAGAATCCAAGAAAACTGATCCTTTAGATGAAGAGAATCAAGTGGTGGCTACCAAGGACTGGAGTGATTGTGGGGGGAGTTTGTGAGATAAGGTGGTGGAGAAATGCTGCTCAAGGTACACAAAATTGCAGTTAGGAGAAATAAGTTCAAGAGATCAACTGTGCAACTTAGTGACTCTAGCTAATAGCACTGTATTCTTTAAAACTGCTAACAGAGTGAATTAAAAGTGTTCTCACCACAAAAGATAATAACTATGTAAGATGATGTATATGTTGATTGGCTAGATTTAGTCATTTCTCTATGTATATGTTCTTCAGAACATTATGCTGAACATAGCAAATATATACAATTTTATCTGTCAATTATAAAATTGATTAAGGTTCTTCTTTTGTTTTACTTTATATTCTTAATGTCCCTCACTCCCCTCTATGGAGGACTATCTCTAATTTTTTTAATGCTGCCAGAAATTCACCTCCTCTTAGACTGTGATATGAACTCGCTCTCTCTACATAGCTACATATATATCCATAATATATATGTACATATATGTATTTTATATATGATTATATATGTTTATTTATATCTTAACACTGCTCTTCTGAAAAGTCACTTACCTGTTATAAATGGCTATATCTCTCTATTCAATAGGGATAGGTCCACTCCAACTGGTTTCTCTTATACTGCAAAATTTACCAAAAGTAATGATAATGATGCCAGTAATCAGCAGCTTATCTCATACAGATATGCACTCAAGATTAACTCTGGGCCAGACTTGGTGGCTCAACCAGTAATCCCAGCACTTTGGGAGGCTGAGATAAGAGGATTGCCTGAGACCAGGGGTTCCAGACCAGCCTGGGCAACTTGGTGAAAACTGATCTCTACAATAAATCAAGAAAAAATTAGCCAGGAATGATGGCACATGCCTGTAGTTCCGGCTGCTTGGAAATCTGAGGTGGAAGGACTGCCTATGTCCAGCAGATCGAGGCTGTGGTGGCCCTGAGTGTGCCACTGCACACCAGCCTGGGTAACATAGTGAGATTACAACTTAAAAAAAAAAAAGAATAACTCTGGTTGCCTCTCAATGGTAAGTTCATTAGTAAAACAAAATGTTCACTTTTTCTATAATATTTTTGTAATTGCAACTCTTTTTGTAATTGCAATTCTTTTCAAATTCTACTTTTATTGTTTGCTTGTTTTTTTTTTTTTTCTATAGAAACGACCACTTAGTTGCCCAGATTGGTTTTGAAGTCCTGGCTTCATGAGATCTTCCTGCCTCAGTTTCCCTAAGTGCTGGGATTACAGGGCATAAACCACTATGCTTGGTTGTATATGTATATATTTTTAAAATTTTTAAGCTAACCAATACTTTCATTTTTAATGATCACAACTACATTAACATTACCAAAGCACTTACAGAATTTCAGCAGCAATGCTTGAAACAATTACCTACAATTTGTTTAATGTTTACATAGAATGACTTTCTAAATACTTATTGGCTTTCCTTTTGGTATGGTGTAATAGAAATTACATGGCCTTGAAAGTTAAATCTTTGTGACCTTGTACTGATCACTTGACTTCAGAGAGTTTCGGTAGCTTAAAAACCCAGATTAGCAATAAAACCTTCCATGATGTGTGTGAGGTTCAAAAAAAGTTACTGTGAAAAAATTCAGTTATGATAGGTGGGTAAAAACAATTATAAACTCTAAAATGAATTATTTTTTAGAGAAGTTCATGATTTATCAGACTTCTTTTTTTCTTGTGTTTCTCGTGAAATATCAAATTCTTGCAGACAGACTATTTGAATTTTAATATCTTCTGCTCTGCCTCTGCCAGCCTTGTATCATCCACTTCCTTCCAAAAATTGATTTTATTGTGGCACAGATGTAAATGAGTAGTTGTAAAGTATGTCCTAAATCCTAGCAACCTTCAGGGCTCACACTATTTGAGAATTTGAAAGCAAGTATTTCTTATCTCAGATTCCTTGAAACATAATAAGACTGTGATTTCTGGCCTAACTGATGAGCCAGGAAATTAAATCACTCTTCTGAATGTCATTGTGGTGGTGGATTTTACTCCTAAAGTGCCTGCCTGCTGTAAATAGTTAGCCTAAAAGGCTAATTGAAATATTCTTGCAAGAAAGGAGACTGTCAATAGCACAGAATTATTGAACAAGTTGTACCTAAATATGAAATAATGCAGAAGTAAGTTGAGATTCTGCCTGGTTCAAACAATACTTTAAAGGTTGATATGGTTCCTGAGTGAGTGAGTCCTCATTATTCGACCAATTTCTGTGTTCTGAGTCTGAGGAAAGATTATGATGTAGAAACCGGGATAGAAGCCAGAGAATCCTGAAAAGTTGAAAGACTGGCTCCTCTTCCTAGAAGGAGGATATCCAGCGGAATTAAGTAAACCCTGTCTACAAGAGATTAAAAATTCAAGCAAATTATCAGTCACAATCAGAGTGTGAATGCGTACACACACACACATACACACACACACACACACACACACACACACACACACACATCTTTTATAACAGACTTTGAACTGGAGGGGTTGAAGCCGGGTTAGACATAGGAGATGGAATTCCAACACTGCCCTTTCTAGAAGCGGAGAGGAACGGAACTGGTAATAAGAGCTACAAGGACACTTAGGACAGTCATTGGACTATCTCGAAACTATTCAGACTGTTGGAACTTGATCTGGCTTTGTTTGATGACACTGAATGTAGTTAGTTTGACAAACTACTAAAGAATTTTAACATGGTTTACCTAAAATGACTATTCTCAAGTAGATACACATCTGTACAGGAACTGGTAGAGATATAAGGTAGAAAATGATAATATAAAGATTTACTTTTAACAAACATTCAGATAATGAAAATATTGAATGCACTACTTGAAGGCAAATATGGGCAAGGCACATATTTTTAAAAGCCCTCCCCTAAAAAACAATCATTACAAAGAGACATTTATACGGATTAAAGGTTAAGATAATGGCTGGGTGTGGTGGCTCAGCCTGTAATTCCAGCACTTTGGGAGGCCTAGGTGAGAGGATTGCTGAGCCCAGGGGTTTGAGACCAGCCTGGGCAACTTGGTGAGACCTCGTCTCTACAATAAATCACAAAAACTAGCCGAGCATGTTGGCGTGCGTCTGTAGTTCCAGTTACTTGGAAGGCTGAGGCAGAAGGATCGCCTGAGCCCAGGAGGTCGAGGCTTTGGTGGCGGTGAATGTGCCACTGCACTCCAGCCTGGGCGACAAGAGTGAGACTCCAACTCAAAAAAAAATCCAAAATAACTCATCTAAATAGGTATATTTATCAAAATATAATGGAAATGTTTATCCAATTGTATATTGCTATGACTGCATATTTTTAGAAGTAACATAAACAATTTGTAGAAATATCTAAGAACATTTGTTTGCATATTGGCAAAAATTAAGAAAGTATGTGTATAAGTGTCCTTGTTTTATATCTAAATTCCATTATATTATTGACATGTTCCATATCATTACATTTTTGCAAACGTCATTGAGTAATTTGATAATCTTTTGTATTGCATGTATACCATAATTAATTTATTCATTCGGAATTTTCACTATTATAATAAAAATTAAATAAACACACATAAATATTGATCTGCACTTACTTTTAAATTTATTTGCTCCAAAAATTGATTCTAAGGTTTTGAAAACTTTTGATTTTCTTAATTTATGGTGTCAATATGCCCTATTAAAAATGCACAGATTTACACTCTTATTAGTAGGGTAAAACTAAGTTCCCTTAAAAAATGTACTCTTTATTACTGGATATTATAATTTTTAAAAGTTTCATTCAATTAAGTAGAATTTTTTCTCATAGTCACTTTATTTAGCAACTCTTTGATGGGTGAGATTGAGCACTTTTTAAAAATATATTATGAACAATTAAAATATATTGAGCACTTTTAAAAAATATATTCTGTATTATCAAGTTGTCTCAGTCATTCTGACTGTCTTCATAGTATAGCATACACTGGGTGGTTTATAAACAACAGAAAATTTATTTCTCACCACCTAAGAAGTCCAAGTTCAAGGTATCAGCAGATTCAACTTCTGTTAGCGGCTCATTTCCCGGTTAATAGACAGTTGTCTTTTTTCTCTTTTCTTCACTTGGGAAAAGGAGAAAAAAGTTCTCAGGAACCTCATTTATAAAGACACTATTCACAATCATGGGATTGACTACACCCTCCTGAACTAATCACCTCCCAATGGCCCCACCCTCCTGCAAATATCATCACATAGGGAAGAGATTTTAACATGTGAATTTTGTGGATGGGGGTTAGAACACAGACATTTAGTCTGTAGCACAAAGCAAAAATTCAGACCAAAGAGATCACAGCATTCAGTGAACCACACAAGGCAGGATCTGTGTCAGTCTGGCATAGCACAGTTGATCCCATTACAGGGGCACAGAATATTGGGTGAGAATTCTTCCAGATTAAGGTGAGACCTCATGCTAATGACTAGAGAAAGGTTGAGCTTACAAGTCAGAGTCTCACGACATCAGCTATGTAGGGACACATAGCATGCAGAGTCTGGGAAAGTAAGCAATCACTGGTGAATACTGTGTACTTGTACTTGCACTTAACTCCTGTTTCTTTGCTTGTAGACCAGTCAACATTTATATCTATATAAAACATTTATTCTATTACTTGTGTAAACTACAGTTTATAAATGTGCTGCATCCTGGTACCCTAGCAGAGTAGAATGTACACAAAATTATTGTTCATAGAAAATTGTACCCTAGGGAATAAACAATCTGTTTTCACATTGGTTTAGAAAGTACCATCCTATTCATTTTTCTCTTGGAATTTTGCATTACTCATTAAAAGCATTAAGAATCCTGCCAGGCTCGGTGGCTCAGCCTGTCATCCCAGCATTTTGGGAGGCCAAGGAGAGTGGATTGCCTGAGTCCGCAGGTTCAAGACCAACTCCGGCAACTTGGCGAGATCCCATCTCTACAATAAATCAAAAATTAGCCAGGCATGGTAACGCATGCCTGTAGTTACAGCTACTTGGAAGGCTGAGGCAGGAGGATCATTGGAGCCCAGTGGGGTCGTCGCTGGGTTGGTCGTGAGTGTGTCACTGCACTCCCGCCTGGAGACGGAGTAAAACTCCAACTCAAAAAGAAAAAAGTATTAAGGATTCTGAGAATTATCAGAGTAAAACAGCCTGTTCAATTTTGACTCAGCATTTACAAAATGTGTTTCAAGTTCTGTGTGGGTAAATGGTTGCTATGTAATACTCATCTGCTTCCACTAAGACTGAGACTCTATAAAACTCTCAAAGCTGAAAAAATAAACAACATATCAGATTGTAAGCCATTTAGAAATATGTTTAAATCTTTTCATGTAACTTACCTAAAATATCTTGGGTAATTATTAATTTTTCTGGAAGTCAATTTGTATCTGCCAAACTGAAATGAATAATATTATAATAATTAATTTGTGGGTCTCTTGTTAGATTAGCAATCACATATCTATATATTATGAAACATAGTAGAAACAATAGCATTTAGCTATATTGTTACTATAGATGTCTTTTAAGATATTCAAATTTTTTATTGGAAAATCATAAAATCATAACTTTTCAGATAAATAGGCATTTTGTACTAATTCATCTGTTTAGTCCTGCCTATGGAAACTTAGTTGTTTGAAGTAAACAATCATTGGCAGAAATAGTTACTACTTTTTATGACCTGTTTGAATTAAAAACATTGGTGTACAAGAAAATATCTACCACATTTAGGAATAATAACATTTTAACATTATTGTACATGAATTAAATAATGCAACTGTGTTATGTTTTTCATACATTATAAAACTGACCAAAATTGACATTATATAATATTCTTTGTGACTTATGTGATTCACTAGGTTACCTAGATTTTCTCTTTGAAGTTGAGAAACAGATGAATTATACAAATATAATATTTACTATAGAGCACATTAGTGTCTCTGTATTTAAAATATACAACTGAAAGAGAACTTCATTGTGTGTATGTATGTGTATATCACATTATAGACATGGTCTTCAGAATTTGCAGGTTTTCATAGATAAGAGTACTGATACCACTTTATTCCTCTATGCATACATTTGGAAAAAACAAGAAGAGGGCTAATAATAGCTGGGGGAGAAAAGGGCATAGACACCCTCTATTATTCATACACACACAAATTCTTGTATTGAATTACATGCACTCATATTTCATTACTGTTTGTCATTTTAGAAATTCAAATTAATCATGATGCTTTCAGCTGCTCTTGATAACAACAAAACTCCCTGAGCATTTCTCTCCCTTGAGGCAAAAGGAGGTAGAACTCATTTTGCATTCAAAAATAACACTACCTCTAAGATTTTATATTGCTTTTAACTCTCTCCAGCTCTTGGGTGGTTAACCATGAAATTATGCCTGCTTTATAACTGTTTAACTTCAGCCCATAATGAAAAGTGATTATAGAATAGCCAAAGGGCTGATACAGTAAATGGCTCTCAGAACTTTTTTTTTAAACTGTTTTATAGAAATTTCATTGAATTAGTTTCAGAATACACCAGGGAAAATTATTTGTTCCTTAAGACTGGATAACACTGCACTGCCCAGACAAAGTATATCTGAATACGGGCAAGTCCCTCAGGTATCCTCCTGCTGTGGGAGCTTTTCTGTCTTCTCAATACATTCTACTTCTAAAAAACAGAAGGAAAAAAGTATATCTGAATGTTTGAGCACACTTTGATTAGTGCTATAGATAACTGTGATTGGTAGTGAATTGTAGCAAAATAGATGAACTCATGTTGCTCGGGGTTTACTTGACTAAAATAGTTAGAATATGTAGATAAAAATGTAAAATTTTATAAATTAAACATATCCATAACTTTCTTCCTCAGTCGGGATACTTAATCCTAATAATATGAAATACTCTCATTAAAACATATTGGGAGAATATTCCCAAAAAAATAACACAAAATGAATAATTAATCAAATATCTGATTTGAACATTAATATTATTTCTCGTGATAAAGTCATAATTACTTATGTTGAGGAATCTCCTAGACACTTTACTCACCTCTTGCTCTTTCCACATGTTTTGCCTAAAGCAAACTTCTCAAAAGTCATTGCCCAAAGATTCTAAATCTACATATTCACCCTCACTAGACATGTCCTCCTAAGCATGTTTCGAACTATACTTTTTTTTTCCTCTCTACTATGCCCTCTTTATGATGTCCTATTTCTACTAATACTATTATCATGGTCATATTTTTAAAAACATATGTTGTGAACCACCTACAAAAGAACTACTTGTAGAGATTGTTTGTTTTTAAAAGTAATGAGCCCTGTTTCACACTATGGAATATAATTTTCTAAAGCTGAAATCAGCTCAATAAACCAGTGTCTAGGTTGTTTTTATGCTCAGAAATGTTCAAAAATCATTAATCTACTTTATAAATCACTAAGCAAAAACCGGCTTCACATCAGCTTTGTGTATCAAAATATCAAAATCAAAATAATATAACAAAATAATTGTATGTAAGTACACATAAACAAATCCCTCTCTCCCCCCCTTTCTATCTCAGAATTCAGAACTCTTTGCAAAACTTTATTCATATCCGTATAACTTAAAATCCAATGTGCAGAAAAATTAGAAGCCATTATGTGAGGGTTACTGGACCAGAAAATACTAAGAGAAAAGTATTCTGTATCTGTGGATTGTCTGCCAAACAGTGTTAACAATGTTTCCAGAATTAATATTATTTAATAAGATGTGAGGAGAGACCCCCAAAACCCGGAATTTATTTTATTTAATTGTGTATTTATTCTTACATGTTTAAACTTCAGGTACCTTCAAAGTACTGTCCATTTAATGCAATACACCTATTGAGATGCTTTTTCCATTGCCCAGAACAGTCTTTGAACTTGTCAGTTTTGATGCCTTTTAGTGCTTCTGCTGATTGCTGTTTCACCTCTTCCACATCAGCAAAATGTTTCCCTTTAAGAACTTTTCTCGTCTGCGGGGAAAAAAAAAAGTCGCTTGGGGCAAGATCAGAATAGGGAAGGTGGGGCACTGGGGTCATGTCATTTTTGTTCAAAAACTGCTGAACACTCAACATGATGTGGGCAATTGTGCTCATAAATCATCCGTCATGAAATGGGCAAATGCGTTCAAAGAATCGTCAAAAAAAAAGTACTGAAGCCAAACACAGTTTCTCACAACAATGCTAGCTGGTATACTGATACTGATGGGTTCCCAGAACACTTAACCTAGCAGGGGAATCACATATTATATGGAGCCAGCCACCCCAAAATAATTCTGGTGTTTTTGACCCCCATCGAATATGAGCTTCATAATATTTTAAACTTGATTTGATAATTTATTTTTAATAAAAATGCAGCTATTTACAATAAGATATAAATTATAAAATGCTTATTACTTCACCTTTTATCTTTGAAATTTGGGTAATGTCTAATATCCTGTTTCTTAGCAGTCCAAACTTCAGCTGCACACACATTACTATGTACCTAATGCTGACATGTACCCCACATCCTTATGATAAAATAAGGTAAATAAACAAATAAATAAATTACTCAAGCATGTACTGTCTTTATTACTTTGTGCAAAAAATTGAAAAATTATCATTGCCAGGATTCTGATTATTAGTATAAAAGAAAACATTAAAAAAAATACAGACGCCTACATTACCAGCTGTTCATTTAAATAGTAAACTAGCAACACTAAAATATCTTGTCTAGAGGGAAGAGTTATTTGTTTAGGTAATTTAAAACTTAAATTTTTCTCTTATAAAATACAGTTATTTTGTACTTCACGATATGCTATTTATTTATTGTTGGAAAGATGATGGACATATTAATGAGTACATCTTGTATATCATGCATTGTATAGAAATGGTATATTATATAAGCTGAGGGCTAGACAAGGCCTTAAAGTTAATCTTCTTTGGCTCTGTATAAGATTAATGAATGAGAGACAGCATGTCATATATGGTCTTGGGCTCAAAGCTTACTAGGTAAATTCCAACCTCTTAATGGAACGGGGAAAACTGAAATTTGAACCAAGTAACAACAGAGCAAGTTATAGGTCTTGAAAAAATTAAATGAATGGGCACTTGAAAATGACTTTTATACTTGTGTTGATATGGAAAAAGGCCGATGGTAATAGCTAGGACAAGAAAGCAGGATTTCTCAGAGAATGACAGTGCTTGAGGACCAAGGTGTGGTGGTGTTGAAGTCCCACAGGACCAAATCTTTCTTAAAACAGGACTTTCGTCAGGGCCTATGATATTGGGAAGAAAGATCATGACAAGATTATGGAGGAACAGACAGAAAAATAGTACTACAGTAAAATTTCCTAAAGTAGTTAGCATGTGAATCAAGGATACTGAGTAGACTTTAAATTACTCAAGGTAACTATAAATGTAAGGGTGAGGAGGAAATGGGGCCTTGGTAAGTACCTAGAACCCAGTGCCAACACTAGATTCACTGGATATCTGACTTTATTCATTTCAGCCTGAAATTATTGGTGGCATAAACCCTTCATAACCTAGGCGTTGTTGGTTTTGTAGGACACAAGTATTGCTGTCTAACATGTGATGTAGATGGCAAGACCTAGCAAACAAGTAAAACTCATAGCAGAAAACTGATTCCTTCAAGACCTTGATGCTGGCTGGTCAGTGACTGATTTAGGAATAAACCCCAGGACCATGATTATTAAACTATATCTTTAATCTCTTATTTGGAAAGATAGAAAATAAACCAAATAGTATATATAAAGGTAAGGAGAATGAAGAATTGGATCACTTTGTACAATAACCCAGCAGAGAAAGAAGATGTTACAGAAATTACATGGAAAACGATTTCCTTCACTGCCCTCTGTCTGCCCTGCTGTGCTTAGCTCATCTATGGGATGGGACAATCTAAAATGCACTAATATCAGGCGGTCTCATCCTATATATTTTTTGTTTCAGTTAATCCCCAAATTTTTGTTTGTCTCAGAAATCATTTTTTAAAGTATTTCTTTTGAAACCTGCGCTCTTGAAAATTATGGTGGCCAATATCTTTAGAAGATTAAAAAAGAGAATGGGCATTTATGTGAATATAAATAATAAACTATGTGCAGTTTTACAAGCCAGGCTAAAATTACAAGGATCATCAATCCTTGTGTTTCAAAGCATAAAATGATAACCAGCTGGAGTTAGGAAAAAATTTTCCCCTGTGGTGCAATATTGAACAATTGGACAGGTGCTTTATGAAAGGTAATTTTTTTTCTGGCTTTCCACTGAAGCATCTCGTGTAGGTCTTTATAAAATACCAGTCTAATAGGCCATTGATCTTTTCAGCAAATACAATTTGTAGGATTCTTGCTTTTCCAGAAGTAATCAATAAGAATCTTAAACTCACATGGAAAAAAAATAAACCATACTGCTGATTTACTAGAGGACCTATTTAGAAAAGAGGTGGGCTATATTGAAAAAGAAATGATTCCACTGTCACCTAAGGAGCAGTAAAGGAATGACCATGTTATATATGAAAGTGCATTTATAGTGATACCTTTGGAAACATTTATACCTCTAAGTATAACAGGATTCAGTGGAGAAATGAATGTCCTTAGAGATATAAGCATAGAAAGGTGCCTACATGAAAATCTCAGCATGTTTGACATAACTTGTGCTCCACTGAAATGAAAACAAAGGGCTTGTAAGTGTTGATTTTAAGAATCATTCAGATGTTTCTTCTCATATTTATATTTACTTATACTTGGGTAGATTGTTGACTTTGCAGCTTCTGTTTTAAACAATTCTTGGAAGTTTTCATTATGCACTTGCATAGAGCAGATTATAAATTTGGTTGATTACATATTTTGTCTTTATTTTCCTTTACTTTTCTGTACAATCTAACATAGAGTGAGGTTTGTTTGTTTCCCTTATATTGCCTAGTGTTATTTTAGTCCAGGTCATGGAATGTTCCAGTGCTCCATTCAGTTTGCCAGAGATGTCATTAGTGTTCCAGCGCTCACCAGAGGACTGGCCATCCCTGGCCCCAGAATGGAGACTAGAAGAAACATTCTGACTTTCTCTCGCCATCATGGAGGGTTTGGAATAGGTTGTCGTCATTTTAGCACACGCTGGAGAGAGGCAGAGCCAACTCAGAGAGCTGAAGTGCTCCACCCCATCTGAGTAATGTTTCAGAAAACCCTTATCAGCTCTCATCTCTTTATCTAGTTACAGAATTTCTCAGTATTTGTTCCCGTAGAATTAGAAATAAACCTGGTCAGATCTGTGGAACGGCACTTCTCAGACTAGACTTTAATGTGTACAAACTAAAAACAAAATTAACCAGCTAGAATAAAAACAAAATAATAAATCTGGGAACTTATTTTTGCATCCCAGAGCTGGACACTACTTTTGATGTAACTTCCCCATCAGCCTCTGAAGTTCAATGGGGGCAGTGCCCAAGTCCTATAGGACAGTGAGAACTGCCCAGCCCTGCCCTGGCTCTGCTGTCTGCTACCTTGCCTTTTGATACTTTAGAGGCTGCTACTCTTAGATTAAATACACATTTTCCAGAGATCCCTTGGATTTTTTACCAAACTGAGGCAGTTTCCATTTTGAAGTTAGATTTTTGTCACTCCATATTTTGCAGTTTTTTACAAATTCACCTATGTCCCCATTTGCTTCTAGTGTATTATGTTTGTGTTAGGAGGTAGGAAAAAGTATCTGTAGAGCAATATTAGAGGAAGGTTGTTGTGTTTTAAACAACTATTTTATCATAACTTGAGTGGTAACTTAGTTTCTGCAATTGAAAGAGGATAAAAGTTTGGAGAAGAATAGGGGATTTGGATAATTTTTCATATTCTCTTGTTTCAAATCTTTACATGGTATGTTTTTTACATGCTCATATTCTGGTAATCACAACTCATTGCTGGAATACAAATATAAGTTCATCCATACTTTATAAGGCAGGATACAAATTTCATTGTTTAGAATTATATACTGGCACTGGCTTCCTATGTTAGCACGGATGGTATATAATTTATCATATTTCAGTGATGTTGTCTTGGTCAGTAATGAGTGATTGATGTTATGTAAAATATATTCTGCAGTTGACACCACTATTTCAATTGAGTTTCAAAATGTGGCGATGTTTCATGGGTATGCATTTACAAATAATTAATATGACTTGCTTTCTGAACTGAGACACTGTTTCATATCTGTAATTGTGTATGGGCCATTTCTATTTTGATGCACTGTTCTCATATTAAGCCTCCCACCCTCAATAAACTCATAAGCTTTATTATAGATCAATTTCACTTTCGGTTATGGAGTTTCACCCTTTTCCAAGTCACTTGACCTGAGATCCATGCATTTATCTGTAACAAATAATCTCCCTACTTTATTTTTTTTCATATTTTCACTTTCAACAGACAAATCTATATAATCAGATATATTTGATAATCTGTGTAATTCATGAAATAGTTGGATGCCCTTCTAATTTATTTTTATAACACATGGTACTGCCAAAATAATAGTCCTACATAGGCTTTTTGATTCTATTGGAATTGGAGAATGAATATACATATATGGACATACTCCAGAATAATAGATATTCAATGACTAATACTGTATGTACTAAACGTAAATCTCAAAATAATCAAATATTGCAATTAAATACTGATATTCATATTTGTAAATTCAAATGGTATAAATTTAATAAAAGCTATAATTTTCTAGACAGGCAAATGTGGAAGAAAATTTAGTTTTCTACCTGCTGAAAGATTCCTACATTTGGGATTTTGTTTTGATTTGATTTGATTTGGTCTGTGTGTGCGTGCAATTATGAATTTTTACAACTTTTCTGACAAGCACTTTTTCAAAAGATTGCTGTGATCCTCAAATATTATACTTCTGAACATTTTTTATATGAATAAAAATAAGAGTGCTATTTATAACAGTTTAGTTTAGCATGAGTTTTAAAATATTAAAAAATCTAAAACTACCAAACATACACCAGTAGATGCTTGGCTAATTTTATTATGACATGTACTTTTACTAATGTAATATAGAGCCATTTCATTTTTGGCTGGAGATAAAATATAAAGACAGTTAACTAAACTATACTCCATATAAAGACATAGAGGAAGGAAGGCAAATATCCCTTTTAATTAGGTTTCATTGTTAAGATATCTGGGTATAAAAATTTGCTGGTGTATAATAATGAGGCAAAAGAATTGTGACTAAGTTTCTCAAGAATTAAAGACCAAGAAAGATGAAAATGGAAACAGGAGAGGAAAAAATATTAGACGGAAAAGTTCAATGTGCAAACCTAATGAGAAAGATTAAACAGTAGTCATTTTTATACAATTTTAGTAGATGCAAGTATTAAAAAATAATTTATTCATAAATTTAATTTCAGAGACGTTTCCTGATAATTAAATAGCATGAGAAGTGAAAGTAATTTGGGACATTGCAATCAGACAGGGGTCAGTGCAACAACCTTGTGCTTTTTTGTTTTCTTGTTTTTTTTTAAAGTTTATATATGCAGGAGGTACATGTGTGGTACTGTTATATGGGTTTATTGTGTAGTGGTGGGATATGGATTTGTAATGTACCTTTCACCTGAATAGTGAACACTGTACCCAATAGGTAATTTTTTCTTAATATGGTTTACCATTTTATCTAAAGTAAATCCTAATGTGATATCATCCTGAAAATGAATTAGATAGAGGTATTAAAGTGAATAAGAAATGACTGTTCACAATATACTCAACATAAAATAAGTTCAATTATAAGGGTTTTGTGCTAACTCTCTATATAAGAGTTTATGGAAACAACTAATAGAATAAAATTGATGTAACATTTTATGTACTATTGCATCTTACTTATTTTAAGGCAATATGAATGCATGAATACATAAACATCATCAAAATTCCGCAATGAAAATAATTGATGAAGTTACTTATATTAGACCAGAATACAAGCACAACAAATTACCTTTAATTGGCCATTACATCATCATCGTCTTTATATAGTATAAGTAAAATATTTCATTAGTATTAATAAAATATTTCATTTTGGAATGTTTATGTAGTTATTACAGAGACTAGTGCAATCATAAAAATAAACACCTGTTTCTTGTGTTGGCTATAATATATCCTAGTTCAGCAATTTATAAGAAGCTGATGGTGCTTTTTCAGCAGCATTTGCAATTTTCTGGATGACTTCTTAACAGTTGCAACAACAATATACATGTGGGGGTTGTAGGAATTGAAAATATTTTTTTCACTTTATTCTTGTATCACTATGAGCAGAATAATCTACTTGTTCCAAAATTGATGCTGTTCTCTTTTTGCTCTTGTGGCTCATGTATAGATCTACAATATATTCAAAATAATTTAAAAATATTGCAGATTTTGAAGTATTTTGTTTAAAACTTAGCAATAATATAAGAGAATGGATGTGTATTATCACAGAATTTTTCAAATTCTTCTAGGGCATATTTAAAATAAAAAAAAAATCATTGCTTCCTACACATCACATGTATTTGAACTGTCACATGTTTTCCGTCAACCTTAGCTTTATACTTACAGGACTACATTATCATAATTCCATATCAGAAATTATGAAGCCATAACTGGTGTTATTTATGCCCACCTTAAGTAATCTCTAATAACAATGGTATTTTAGTATTCATAACTTCTTAGCTAATTATTTTGTTAGACTTCAAAAACTTTGAAAATTTGTATTGTATATCTTTTATCATATAAGGAAAAGACAGCTAAGGTGACACACCCAAGGTGACACAATTCAAGAGATTATAAATTTGAAATTCTGATTTCTAGACATATGTTCAACATTTTTCCACCACTGGATTTCTCTGCCTTTATTCGCTGTTTGACAATTAGACATCCAACAATCAATGATGTGTGATTTTTTTATTTCACTGTATGTAAAAATGCCCAAATTACCTATTCATGTAACCAATTAACTATATTCATTCTGCCTTGTAAAGTTTTTTTTAAAGATTAATGTCTGTCTAAATGGCTAACTTTAAAAAATGATAACATCAAATGGTGAAGATGGGAATAATGATCAGTCTCGTGCTTGGTCAGTGGAAACATAAAATGTTAGAACTACCCTAGTTCATAGCTTGGCAGTTACTTATAAAACTAAACATGTACTTTTTCCATGTGATTTAAGGCATTTATTCCAGATAAATGAAAACTTATGTTCATACAAAAGCCTGAGTGAATATGTATAGCAGCTTTATTTGTGTACTTTCATACTGGAAATGGTTCAAATATCCTTCAAAACATGAATGATTAAGCAAAAGGAGGTATATCTGCATCATGGAATACACCTTGGCATTAAAAGGAACAAATTATTGACACATACATCAACCTGGATGTAATCTCATAAGAATTTTGCTGGATGAAAAAAAGACAGCCCCAAAATATTAGAAATGGGTGAGTGTGGTTATAAAGCGACAATATGAGGGCACCTTGTGGAGACGGGATAGTTCTGTGTGTTGATTATGGTGGTAGTTATACAAAATGCATGGGTGATAAAATTGCACAGAACACACACACACATACACACACAAATGAGTGCATCTAAAGCTTGTGAAATTTAAATAAATTCTGGGGGTTATACTAATTTTAATGTCCTGGTTTTGATATTGTACTGTAGTTATATTTACAATGACTATTGGGAGAAATGGAGTAAAGGGTACACAGGTCCTCTCCATACTTTTTGTATGACTTTCTGTGAATCGGGAAGCATTTAAAACGCTAAAAAATGTTTCAAAAGATTGACGCAGACACAAAACTCTGCCATAGACTCTTTCTACTGGGAATGGATGAAAACTTGGGACAGTAAATTTTATGGAAGACATCACTAGTTCAAAGAAGACACACGCATTACATTATTCATGACAGCACACCTACTTCATAATGAAAAGCTTATAAATGTCCCTTTGCCATTCATTTTCTGGGTGAGAGGACAAAAATATTTTGACTGGCTCCCTCCAGCATTTGCGTGTTCACCTTATGCATGCAACTCCTAGGAAGTCACATCTTAATTTCTTATCGATTCACTCATAGGTTTACTGTGACTCATTCCAAAACACATTGTATATTTATTTACTTAAATTTTTTTTTTTAATTTTCTGGGGTTGGAGTTTCACTTCATCACCCAGGTTGGAGTGCAGTGGCACACTCATGGCCACTGACCTGCTGGGCTCCTGTCATCCTTCTGCCTCAGCCTTCCAAGTAGCCGGAACTACAGGCGTGTGCTACCACACCCGGCTAATTTTTGATTTATTGTAGAGACGAGGTCTCTCTAAGGAACCCAGTCTGGTCTCAAACCTGTGGGCTCAGGCAACTCACTCGCCTTGGCCTCCCAGACTGCTGGGATTACAGCTTGAGCCACCACGCCCAGCCACACATTCTATATTGAATGTCTCCTTACTTCAAAGCTGATTAGAAAAAAATATATATATATTTCAACTAACTCTTTGGTGGATTATCCTAGAAGCAGTTTATTAGTATATTTAATATGTAATTCCAGGAAACATTGGTAGGTGAGTGGAGAAGTGTTACAGGGAATTTTAAAAGTCTAAACAGGATACATTCATGAGTAGATTACTGCTCTGAACAACTGAAACTGAATGGATCCTAAAACCTCTAAAAGAGAGCACTAAACATTCTTCAGAGATTTTTCCTTTTTTTAAATTTTTAATTATTATTATAAAGAAATGGAGTACAATTCAGGGTTAGGTATACAAACATTGATTATGCAGGCACCCTTGTTGATGAGGTGTGCCCCTCCCTCCCCTAGCAGTTTCCCTCAATTGCCAATCCCTTTCTTAAAGCATTATGGTAATTGTTCAAGGTCTGCTTGTGAGTGAGAACATATGGTACTCTGTTCTTTGTTTCTGTGATAGATCACTGAGTATGATCAACTCTAAATCCATCCAAGTTGCTGCAGAGTCCATATGTTTATCCTTCTTTATGGCTGCATAATATTCCATTGTGTACATGTACCACATTCTTTTCTATCCAGTCCAGCTTCGATGGTAAGCATGGTTGGTTTCATGTTTTTGCTATTGTTATTTTTCACCTGAGGGGGGAGAAAGGTCAGACTGTTACCCATCCTGGTCAGGTGTGGTGGCTCAGCCTGTAATCCCTGCTTTGGGAGGTCTAGGCAAGTGCATTGCCTGAGCCTGAGGGTTTGAGATCAGCCTGGACAAGTTGGTGATACCTCCTCTCTACAATAAATCACAAAAACTTGCTGGGTGTGGTGGCATGCGTCTGCAGTTCCGGCTACTTGGAAGGCTAAGGCAGAAGGATCACTTAAGCCCAGCAGGGGAAGGCTGCGGTGGCAGTGAGTGTGCCACTCCACTCCAGCCTGGGCAAGAAGAGTGAGACTCCGACTCAAAAAATAAAAGAGGAAGTTTACCCATCCATTGTATTTTGAGAGCTGAAGGCATTAACACTCAGGATGGTGGGCCCGCCTTGTACACACAACAAGCATGGTTCATGAAGCAGTGGGAGTTCTCTAGCAGAGAATCATATGCATTGGCATCAACAAGCCATTAATGGCACAGAAGGAGAGAGAGAGAAAAAGCTGAGGGCATATGGAAGGCACTGGTAACATCTGCTGCGTTCACCATTATCAGTTTTTCAATTCTGTCTACTTTGGAAAACAAATATGGAAACCATGTCACACCATGCCTGTGTTGTAGTGATGAGACTCAAAATACGATTCTGTTACTCATTGTGTGAGGAAAAATGTCAGTATGGACATAATGCTGGGATGAGACTTGGCTTATGATTTGGGTCTCTTTTATGACTAGTGTCATCATGGGGGTGCAGATTGCTGGAGTGAGGAGGCAATAAATGGCAATAAATAAATTTGAATCAAATTCCAATGTGTTTTTTTTATCCCCTCTGAACCATTTGTGTCTATTTTCTGCTTTTATTTTTGGCCTCTTTCAGATCACAGGTAGCCAAGGTAAGTCAAATTCACTACAATGAGTTGATGTAACTTATTTATTTGTGTATTTGCTTATTTGTTTATTTGTCTGTGTGTTTGCTCATCTACATTAGAACTCACTTAATTCCTGTATTTGAGGTTCTTGCCTAGACTATCTAGAGTAGTAAAATAAAATATCAAAATTATGCTTGGGGTCAGCAGATAACTAAGGTATAGAAAATCAGTTGGGGTAATATTCCATAGAGGATAAAACCTTACAGAGGTGAACTGACTTCCACTGCTGCTTTAATGTTAAGCCAACAAAAATACTTAACTGGAAAGGCTCTAAAAATGTGAGCCATTCAGGAATCTCATGAGACAAAGACTAGACTTTAGGAAACTGAAAGGAAAGTGGTCTCACAGAATATATCTTGCTGTCAGGTGAAAAAGTGGGACAGAAGTAAATAAAATGTAGACTGAGATTATACAAATGAACAAAATACTTTAATTAAAATATGAATAATTTGATAGATTTTAATAAAAAGAAATATAGGCTGCTTATAAGAGAAACATCACAAATATTGTGATACCAAAAAGTTAAAATGTGATAGAAAGGAAAATACATTCCATGATTCCATGACAATATTAGAGAAAAGAAAGCTTTTGCAGATATACAAATATCACATGAGAAGACTCAAAGGTGGAATGTACTACTAAGGATAAAAATGACAGTTTCATTAAAATAAAGAGCCAATTTGCCAGAAATGTTTTCTAATTCAAGGTTGCTCCCAAAAGCATATGATCAAAATATATCAAGGTACAATTGACACAAAAAGGAAGAAATAGACAAATTCACTATTATAGTGAAGGAATTTCACTTATTTTACTCTCAGAAAAAAAATAAGACAAAAATTGGTGAAATACTTAATATATGAAAAGTTGTACAAGCTTGGTCTAAATGCCACATGAAATATTGCACACTCAGTGAATGACAAAATAGCCAGATTTTTAAGCATACATGTAGCATTTAACAAAATGACTGTTTGTTTGATCATTAAGCAAGTTTTAGCCATTTTTCAAGTATAGACCTAATTCTGAATAAATTCTGACAAGAATTAAATTCTGCTAGTAATCAATTCAGTTAGTAATCAATACCAAAAGATTAGAATAAATCTGGACTGCTCAGAAATTAAGCAATTCACATTCAGATAAAGGACTGATTAAAGAAGAAACAAAAACCAAAATCATTTGAACAGAATAATTAATACAAAACATTTCAAGTCCTGAATAATACATGTAAAACATAAATAAGTTTATAATACTAAATGCATTTACTACATGTGAACCCATGCTGAATTTATATCTCAAGAACCTAAAATAATGAAATCAAACTGAAAGCAAATGCGATAATATCAGTGAACTAGAAAACAAATGTGTACTAGACAAGTTGCCAAAATTTGTTCTTTAGATAATTAGTAAACTTAATAAATTATTCCCAAACTGGTGAGGATGCAAGCACAGATTGTTGAAATCAGGAAGGAGAAGAGAATATATCTCCACAGTTTCCACAAAATTCCAATATCACCACAAACCTATCATTATAGCCCATTTTAAAACAAAATATATGATCTTTTGGTGGCAATGTTGCGTGGCTGAAGCATAATATACTGCTAGTATGAGTTTAAATTGTTAAACCTAATAGAAAACCTGTTCATTATCCTACGAACCAGCAATTGCACGACTAGACTAATGCCCAACAAAAATGAGCATATATATATTGCCTAAAAGACATATATAAGAATGTTCTAATAGTAACAATGATAAGAGTTCAAGACTTAAAATAACACAGGTCCACCTAGATTATCAATGGATAAGTTGATTGTGGTATATTCGTAAAAAAAAAACATCAAACATGACAATGAAAATCAATGACCCCGACTATGCAAAACAACATAGATACATCTTTCAAATATACTGCTCAGTGAAATAAGTACACACACAAGAGACATAGTTTATATTACCATGTATGTGATATTTAAAAATTATTCTACAATCTTAGAAATCTGAGTATTGTTTAATTTGGGAAAAAACTTTATAAACGTGACTGAGTATAATTAAGTTTACAGTGCTCTGTTTTATAATGTGCATACTGGGTGAAATTCTATGTTCAGCTTGGGACAACTGAACAACCTATCAAGCTGTTTACTTATGAGTTGAACATTTTCAAACGTACGTTATGTACCTAAAAGTCACATTTTAAAGTATGTCCAGTAAATGCGAGCAATGTGATTCAGCCTACACTTGTACAGATAACAATTAAAATGCCAGATGACATATTTTAAACATTTACCATTAAAGATTTTCAGATCTAGTGAGATGATAGTGTAAATCTATTAGATAAATATAGCAGAATGCAAGAACCCAGAGGCCACAGCTCTCAAATTCATTTTTATCACCAAGACATTTGCCAAATGAGGAGGTAAGACAACTAAAATATCGTGTCAGTTTTAGTGTCTTCAAATAACTTGAAAATTAAAAGTATTGGCAAACGTGTGATTTCTAATGAATACTCTTCACATCATGTTGAGACCCTGAATGGATACAGTATTTGCCAAAGATTGGGTGGAAGAAAAACCATCTGTTTCAGAACTTAACTGTCACATATCAGTGGCATTTCTATGCATCAATAACAATCAAGCTGAGGACCAAATCAACAAGGCAATTTCATGTTTAATAGCTATAAAATTTAAAGTACCTAGAATTAACTTAGCCATGGAGGTAAAAACTTTCTACCAGGAAAACTACAGTATACTAATAAAATACATTGTAGATTACAGAAACAAATGAAAAAAAATCCCATGCTCATAGATTGAAAAAAAATAATTAAAATAATCATAATGTTTAAAGAAATCTATAGATTCAATGCAATCACTACCAAAACAGCAACTTCATTGTTCACATAATTAGAAAAGACAAAAATCCTAAAATTTATATAGAAACTAAAAAGCCCAAAATAGACAAAAATAAAATCTTAAGTATAAAGAACAAAGCAGGAAGCATCACATTACCTGACCTCATATTTATTAAGAAAACAGTAAAGACTGATTTGAAAATGTATTTGTCCTCAACAGTAAAATATACTACTGTTACAATGTTCTCTTCCTTCTTTGGACTTACAGTCATGACAGAATAAATTATCTCCCTAGTCAAATATGCATAAAGTTTCAATCAAGGATTAATAGAATCAGTTCTAACCAATAGCGCAATATTTTTCCTGAGTAACTGATAAGTCAAAGCTACCATCTTCTAAGATATAAAAAAAACTATATCTATGCAGTCTTTGTTAAGTACACAGCTTCCAAGTGTCAAGAAAAATAATGATATACTTGGTCTTGCTATTAACTTTGAGATGTTTCATCAATACAACCAAATAATTTTGATTTTATCTAAAATAAATAATGGCAAAATAAAGACACATGTGCATAGTTACTGATGGCATTGTGATAAGTAATGAGGTCTAAAAACTTAGACCATGATCATGAATAATCACAAGTGGGATGAGGAAGAGGAAGCAGAAGAGAGGAAGAAAGAGGGAAAGAAGGAGGAGAAGAAATAAAAGGAAGGGAAAGGATAGGGAGGTAGATGATTTTGCATACAGACACTGAATTAAAATTTTATGCACCAATTTGTACAAAATGTTGAGAGATCACAGACATCTGATACAAATCTATACAAACATAAACATATATCATTTCTAGCATGACTACTGCATGCAGCATATATATGTATATATATATACATATATGTATATAGAGTTTCTTCTTGATTATTTCTGTCCTATTTACTTCTTTCTTTAGCTCAGAATTTTTCCTATTAAGTTTCATATAAGTTCAAGAGAATGATGCTCTCCCTTCTTATTTACCATCTAGGAAAACATAAGAAGCATATATCAAGTAGGGATTTGCATGTGCTACCCACTCATTTCCACACTTCCAATCTGTCCTGGCACTAGAGATACCAAGGATAATTGTTTTCATAACAATGTAATTTTATTCTTCAGTTTAACTCAAAAGTTATAATTTAGGACAACTTTAGTTTCTTAAGCAAATCTCATGCTATTTGATTCTGATAGATAATTTGAAAAAATTTCTGCATCAATATATTTATACACTAAATGCTTAAATTTGATGAAGGATCTCTTCTGTCCAAAATAATAATCACCTTTATTTAAGAGAGAAAATTTAGACAGTTTAAACTTCTGGGCTTTTAGAAGCATAACACATCTCTACTCACTTGACCAAATTCCTTAGAGTCAATACTGATGTCTCTCGTTCTCTCACACTACACATCTAGCCTTTTAGCAAATTATAAAGCCATCTTCTTCAAAATATATTCGAAACACACCCACTTATTTGGCTCCAACTACTATCAATGGTGTCAAAGAGACATTTTTTAAAGCATACAATTTATCCCATCCCTTCTCTGCTCAGAGCTTTCTCAGGTTTCCTTCTCACCAGATGAAAGGTCAAGGCTACAAAATGTCTAACAGGACCTATCTAATTTCATCCTCCTCCCCCTCTTATTTATTTATTTATTTTTGTTCATATTCGCTACCACTCCTTTCACTCACTTTGTTCTAAGCTCACTGAGTTCCCTGTTATTTCTGAAACACACTCTGTCACTGGTGTGTAAACTTTAAGAGGGCAGACATTTTGTTTCCTTTGTTAATGCCTAATCCCAGTACCAGAATGATTCTTGGCAATTAGAACTTGCTTAGTATATATTTTGCAAATAAATTTGTTCAATAAAATGCAATGCTACCGGGAAAAAAAAAAGACTTCATTCTTTTCACATGCTGAGAAGGCATCATGCAGCCACAGCTGTTGGTAATAAATCAATTCACCCCAAATATTCAGAAGGTAGGCTCCATTGCCAGTCCAGAATTTTGCGCATATATCATTGGCATTGGATTAAATAGGGAGCTACCATATTGAGTTTATATGCACAAACCAGAGAGAAATACAGCATTTGACAGAATTCAAGTACTCTAGTGTACAAGCTCAGTATTACCTAGTTTCTTACCAAAAGTTAGTCTTTTAAACTCTTGTGATAGCATCTTTTCCTTGAAGACAGCACAAATCTATTCCAAAATCTTTTCTCAAGATTTTGTGTTGTTAATTTTTGTTTACTTCATTTGCTTGCAGTTTTTTTTTCTTCTTTTTATATTTAGCTAACTAGAGAAAGAAGATCTTTAACCAAGACAACCTAGAGAGGTGTCCGTGAATCAGTCTAGAGTCGTCCTCTGCCCCATTTCACTGAACTCTGAAAGTATCTTGACTTTCATATTCCTGGGGTTGCCAGGTTGCCAGGGCACACATGCTTTTCAGTCTTATCATTCTTAATGTGTCCATTAATATCTGCCCTGTTAATAGATTTGGTATATTTTCTTTTCACTAATTTAATTAATTAATTAAATTTTCACTAATTAATTAAACTTAATTCACTTCTTTTCTTTCATACTAAATCTATTCTGGTCAACATCCTTTGTATCCAAAATTCTAAGCCTTATTTTTCTTACCTATAAAATCAGAGTTTTAAAAGGGAAAAACTTTCAGATTCCCTCAATATCTGAAAGTCTATAATTTTTCTAATATATAAATCCCAAGAATGTAATTGAATTTACAAGATTACTGCACTCTAATTTGAAGAAATAGAAGAATTGATGTTACCTCTAGGTCAGAAACATATGGTAAGTTTGAATTATGCCATGCTTCTTCAGTATTGGACATATAATTTTCCCCTCATCTCTCACAATTACTCTGGTTATACCTTATAAAGATATTACAGGTACCTAATGGCAGAAAAAAGTCATAGAATGATCCATTCTTGTATGTAAATACAAATAAAGCAGTTGTTCTTTACCAAATCCAAATAAATATTTGGTTTTTATGTCCAGGATAGACATATTGATGTACTATAAATTCATATTATCTTGATTAGACAACAGTGAAGCCAAATTACGTTTGTTTCTTGGTGCAACACTGCAATAATAGTTCTGGTGATTGATAAGTCATCATACAAGTACTGGCGGTAGTTGTCTGGTGATGGGAGCAGAATGCTAGTGATTGCTAAGGT
This sequence comes from Carlito syrichta, assembly GCF_000164805.1. Lineage (NCBI taxonomy): Eukaryota > Metazoa > Chordata > Mammalia > Primates > Tarsiidae > Carlito > Carlito syrichta. The sequence goes on from NW_007247220.1 coordinate 411,930, forward strand.
GGTGGTCAAAGGTCAATATTTACTAAAAGTATATTCTACACCAGGACCACGCTAAGTGCTCTACATGCAATATATCAATAAACGAAAAATCACATAAAGCTGAAAATACTAATATTTCTATTCTATAGAAAGGCATTAAAAGTTTTAGTACTCTGTTCAAGAGAGACCGTTTATGAGTGAGACTTCTATGACTTAAAGCAGTCTGACACCAAAACTCAAGACTGTAACCATTGTACAGCAGCAGTGTTGAAGAACCTAAGATAGATTTCTTTCTTAAGGAACATTACAAAACTAGAAGCTAGTGACAGTCTGCTCAATAACTGCACTCCTTTTTATTGCCTTCATTAAGAGAATAAAAGTCAGATGATATTGGAACTATTGCTACCGCATAATCAGCTCTTTTCTCCTATGCCCATGGGGGAAAGAATAGGCATTTTTTAAAAGTGCTATTTTGATAATTTTATGATAATAACTATTTTAACAACTTTATTCAACTATTTTCTGGTAAAATTCTCAAAACAAGCTCCAAATGATTCCTCATGAATTCTGTAGGTTTTGTAACTGAATTGTTTGCTAGACAATTCTGCATAAAGAAAAAACTCTTTGCATAGCACTTTATTATCCTACATTCTTGGTCAAATGTTTGATAATCTTAAAAGGTTTTATATTATATATAATATAAAATATAAAAAATATATTTATATTACATACACACACGTATAAAACCTTTTAAGATTATTAACACAATTTCTGAAACGCACTTGTCACTTTCTTTAGTGTAGCTTGTGAATTCACTTTACTAGAGATGGCTATTGTGTTCACATAGCATTTTATATATGCTTATAACACTGAGACAGTGAACAGCTAACAATAATATAATATCACCCATGTTAGATTATGTTCTAGATAAGAAAATATGATGTTGTACAACTTTATAACCATAGGATCTATGAAAATACCTGGTATGAAGTAGGTACTCGGTAAGTGAATAAAATAAAAAATAAATTATTGAAATAGATAATTTGTGTATAGACAGAAACACACACACACACTTTCTCTATGAAAATAGAAAATATTCCAGCTTAAATTTAATGTTAATAAATATGAAATATAGAAAATAGATAAATATAAATAGCGTGACATTCATGTTGAGTAAACAGACATTAGTTCAATTCTTTGTTGTAAATATTATATTCAAATAGTGCTTCATTTCAAGTAACGTTAATTGGCAAAACTGAGTTATTTCCTCTTATGTGGTGAATCAATTAACATCATAAATACACTATTGAACAGTTCAATTGCTACTTTTAAGCTATATTCAGTTTTAGTTGTTACTTTATGTATTTCCAATATGCTAATTTTTGGAGGCAATTACCTGCTACTATCCATTTAAAAACATGTTCAATGAACACATACAGCACTTCAGACACTATTCTGTGTGTGGGAATTCATCAATAAACAAAACGTTTGATTCTTGTTCTCATAAAGTCTAAATATTGTAGTACAAACATAATTATAAAACTGGAATTTTAGAAAACACTAATGGAATCCCAACGTTAAAACTATTGTGGAGGCCGGGTGTGGTGACTCAGCCTGTAATCCTAGCATTTTGGGAGGCTGAGGCGAGAGGATTACCTGAGTCCGGGGATTTGAGACCAGTCTGGACAACTTGGTGAAACCTGGTCTCTACAATAAATCACAAAAAAATTAGACAGGTGTGGTGGCATGCATCTATAGTTTCAGCTACTTGGAAGGTTGAGGTGTTAAAATTGCCTAAGCCCAGCAGGTAGAGGCTGTGGTGGCAGTGAGCAAGCCACTGCACTCCAGCCTGGGCAACAGACTGAGATTCTGACTGAAAGATAAATTATTGTTGGGATGATGTGTGTGTGTGTGCGCGCGTGCGTGTGTGTGTGTGTGTGTGTGTGTGTGTGTGTGTGTGTGTGTGTCTGTGAAGTTTTGTTTGTCTTGATGCTATAAAAATACATCATGGCTCCCTAAGATGTGCAGTTCACTAGCCAGATAGAACATCTCAGAAGCCATTTATGAAACATAGTGACATAATACTAAAGGTGAAATAATCTTCTAGTTAAATACATTATCTAAAGTTATTAGAATTCCAGGCAATACGAGACAGTGACATAGAAATTTACCAGTTTTCTTCCAACGCCAATAATAAAATTAGAAACAGAAATGTCTTTATAAGTTCTAAGAATTATCAGTTGCAGAAACTTTAAAATGAATAATATTGGTAAAGATAAAGATAGAACACAGAGGATAGATACATAGATATGAATACAAAGATATTATGCAATTGATATTGCATTTTTGTATTCTACATTTTCAATTTTCGTGTTAAGCAAAATATTCATATTTATTTTTGTAAATGCTTATTATTGTGACCACTTTCCTATGCTTTTCATATGCTTTGAAATTATTGTGATTTGTGGCTGCCTACACCTCTGTCATATGAGGTTGTCCATGTTTAAAATTCTTACTAAAATAATAATTTCCTTATCACTGGATATTTTAGTTGTTTTGAGGGATTTAATAAATAATAAAAACAAATAATTATATTGTTACTATATAATGACATAATATCTATGAATAAATATTACTAAAAAATAATAGAACAATAGGTCCCTTTTTCACCTATCACATAATCAGAGTTCTAAAAAATATTTTTAAATGACATAGAATGCTGGTGACAGCTTAGTGAGAATGAACATTCAAAATGTTGATTTGAAGGGAATTAGAGGCCAAAAATGCTAGTAACCATAAAAACAATTGCAAGATGCTACGAAACCACTCAAATGTGGACTTTGTAAGTGCAGCAATTTTTCCGACAGTTTTCAAAAAGTTTTAAGACACAAATGAAAAAAATACAGTGTAGAATTTTACTATTTGAAAACATGAAAATAACATTCAAATGCCTCATAAATTAAAAAAAAGATGATAACTAGACGTTGATTTAGTAGATGAGTAGAATGCTAGATACTTTGTTTACAGTTAACTGTTGCTTTCCTCACCCCCACAGGCATTCACACCTCCACCTTTTTGTTTTTAGTCCCAACTCTGTCACCATAGGCAACTCTGAAACCCTGTATTAACTGCAGACAGTTAAAACCACCTGGACTAGTTTGAATTGTAAAGAGGTTTATTAAAGTGTATTAGGGAACTCACCGAATTGTTGGGACACTTGGAGAAACAAAATGAAGCTGCAGGTATGACCTAATGAGACAACTGCTGCCACCAGGGACACAGCCATGCAACCTGGCTACTCCTCAGAATTCTCTACCTTCACAAATGCCAATAAATTGGAAGCTGTGCATACTTCTTTCTTGTAGAGCTCACTTTAAATAGAGGTATCTCGAAGTGCTCACATTATTGGAAGAGTCCAGTGGTAAGGAGTCATGGTAATGTAAGTTCCAATATATGTCAAGAAGACAAAACACTTAATAATGAACATGTTATTTAGGGATATAGTAAGGCTATCAAAAATACATTGGGGCAGTCATTTAAAGCAATTTTCAAGAAATAGTTTTAGTTTTGTAATCTGAAAAATAAAGATAACCGAGTCTACTGTACCTCACAGGGTTGTTTAAAATGTCAAATGAAGTAGTTAATTTAAAAATACTTTGACATCAAGGTCAATGCTGCACAAAATTAAAATATTAGGCTGTTTTCCAAGACAAAATATGCTTATAAGAAAGGGAGAAATGGAGAGAGGGAAAGAATAACAGTAATTTTTCTTCATATGTATCTTCCAAAAGTATTTACTGATAGTGATATTGTAGTATTCTTTAAACAAAATTTCCAGCAAAATAGAGAATTATTTGTGCTCAAGTTTAGCAATGCAGTAGTTGTGTAACCTTGATGATGCTATTTTAATTCTCTAGGCTGTAAGTGTTTTGTACATATGATTCATCTGTGTAATTTTATATATAATATATATTTATGATAACACATCTATATTATGTATATTTAATTAAGATAAGTTTTAGCTGTACAACATATGCGATCAGGTTCTCCAGCTGGGCAATATCTAAATCTTTTCCTTTTTTCAACTTGCTTAACAGGACACTCTTTGAGCTGATTCAGCATGCCCTTCCGGGTTCAAGGATGCAGTCACCTACAGACAATATGTCCCATTTGGCAAGAATTTCTGGGTTTGGACCACCTGCAGATCTTAATGTCCTCCTCTTCAGATCAAACCTTTCCCTTTAATCACAAAACAATATAGCGGTGCTACCAAGAGTGCATGACTTTTCTAGTACTATATTATCTTATCAATGAAAAAACCCTTTTAAAATATTTTACCCCCCAAAGTAATCCTAACTAAAAAATATAAGTTAAAATTTAAAATATAATTTAGGAATAACATTCTATCATTTAGGAATAGGCATCTTCCTTTTAAGCATATTTCCTCTGTTAACCTAGGTTATGCACTTCTGAATGCTCACACATTCAATCAGAAAAAAGTAATTTTTTTTCATTTTTCTAAGTATAATGAAAAGGGAATTATCTAGTAGAAAAACATGAAAGCCATGAATTCGGTTAATATGGGTATAGTATATAGAAAAATGTAAATACGTTTCTAAGTATGAACATATGAAAGAACACTTTTTAAAGTGTTTGCAGGTTTTGGGATTATAAAACAATAATTTGAAATCATGTAAATCTATTGGCTATGATTTTTTCACATAATTGCCTTAAATTTAAATCAAAGATAAAGTATGTATATATATTTTAAAATGTAAATATATATATATATTTTAATTTTCACACAGGCCTTTACTAATAAAGGATTAGGCTGGATAGGGTGAAATATAAAAAAATTTCCTTTACTTAAATAGACAATTTCCCAGTTGTGCTTCCAGTTACTTAGATTCCAATACAAAATTAGCATCTGTAAGACTGCCTGTTACAAAGAAAAAGTATATTTTAAACTTACTGAGAAGCTTTCAGTCATGCTATTTTTCTGTCCTTTGCTTTGATTTCCTGTAATTTTTAAAACTCATGCATATAAATATCTTTAATAATCAGTAAAATACAGCCTTATTTTATAAATGATCTACCAATTAAAGCACATATTATCAAGATCAAAGTTGAAATTAAGATGTCACTAGGCAAAATTTAAATAATCTCTTCCTAAGATAATTAGAATATTATAATGCATATAACAATATTACTTAAACATAAATGAGAAAACAAGCAAAAAGGTGATTTAGAGAAAACATGAACAAATTTCCCCTCAAGTTCTTGAATCACCACTGTAGTTTTTCTGAGAAGGGAGAATTGAAACCTTAAAAATAAGTCTATCAAATGTTTGCGTACCACTGGAATAAAGTAATTGATACCAAAACAGTCCACCCAGCTTAGGCAGTTGGAAACCTGAAAAAACAATATGTAAGACAGCTGTTTTCATATATTGGACAACAAGAAGTATAGCACTCTAAGGAAAGGGAAATAATGAAGTGAGCACCAAGATCGCTGTGGTTTTCTACCTCAAGAGAATGACACTATTGATGGCACACAACTCCTGGTGCAAATGATCTGATGTTGGGGTTCAGGGAAGGTGAAAAAAGAATTAGCAAAAGGATCAGGAACAAGGTGGAGAAAAATCTCCAAAGATAAAAATCTCCAAGCCCCGTTGAGTCCTGACAGAAGACTACACATGCATGAAATGAAACTCAATGAAGCCAGACCCAACAACAACAACAAAAATACAAAAGAAAGAAAGAAAAAAATCCTGAGAGAATTACAACTATCAAGAGCTCACACAAGATACCTTTAAGTTCTTTCCAAAGGGAATGGAATAGCATTGTGAAACAGCTGAGTCATAAAGAAGAGTTCAAAGTTCTAATAAAGCTTAAAAATAGGCCCTAAAAGAATTGGGCTTATCTTCAGGTAAACTGTGGATACAAAAACAAATTTCAACATTGTTAAAATAAAGAGGAAATTTAATGTTCAATAATATAACCTCACAATGTTCGGCATGTAAAAAAAAAGCAAAACAGGAATGAAAAAAGAAAGTATGACTCATATTATACTCATATTATAACATGCTATAATTTGCACACAAATAAATTTAATAATTATTATAATATTATAAAAATAAAATAAATTTGAAAACAATGGAGATTGATATGAAAACTATAAGAAATAAAGAACTTCTAGAGATAAAAATACAATATCCCAAGTGAAAATAGAAGATTAAAAGCAATGTAGGAATTATAGAAGAAAAGTTTGGTGAACTTGATTATATTACACAGAAACTCTCCAAACAAGAAGAAAAGTAAAAAAAAAAAAAAAAAAAGAGAGAGAGAGATTAAAAAATAAGCCGTCTTCAAAAATGAGAAAAATTCAAGTGACTTATTAACTTAAAATTGGAGTCTAAGACAAAGGAGAAGGCAGAAAAAATCATTTTTAAATGTTAACTGGCTTTTTTAAAAATAATGAAAAATTTAAAGACATAAATGTAAAAAAATTCTAAGAATCTAAAGGAGAAAGACAGAAACAAAATTTTAAAAAACAAAAAGCCAGAATAACATCAGCAAGATGATGGGGGATAAAAGGTAATCTGTTCATATACTGTCAAAGCAACAAGGATTCTGCACAAATTCACAGTCAAAATTCTCTGTAAAGGATCCTCAAAAATTCAAAGAGATTGAGAAAGCCCAGAAGGGCCAAGAGCCTAAGAGGGTCCTTTTGAGAGTGCAGACCAGCATTCAGGTGGCTAATCTACCAACTGTGCTCCTGGGTTAAAGCCCAGAAACGGCCTCCGTCCCCAAGGAGCATGGTTACAGCTCCATTTGACCATGAGCTTGCAAGCAAAGCCATCCACCAAAGGGTCCAGAGGGAATCATGCATATAAGTGCCTTGTCAGACACCTTTATGTGCCCACTGACATTGGTCTCCACAGTGAACCAGAAAGTTGCTTGTACTAAGCTCCAGTCCCCCTCAGCTGAGGTTTCAGTTCAGAACTGTTTGCACAAGGACCAAGAGGCAGACTTGTGTTATTTGAAAATGCACAGGGATTTAAAAGGTCCCCTACAAGATGCAGCAAAGTTTCCCATAAGATAAATGTAATAATTATTGCTGCTGAAGATGAAGTTGAGCATGAAAAAGTAGGGTGAGACTTATTCAAAGTAATAGCAGAAAACTTTCCAAAGCTTGTGAAAGAGAAAAATGTCTAGGTATGGGAAATTCAGAGAACACTACACAAACTTGACCCACATGAGACTCCCTCAAGCATATAGCAATCATACTCACAAGGGTCAAGGACAAAGACATGATCCTTAAATAAGCAAGAGAAAAGAAGCAAATAACATATAAAGGTACTCAAATTCATCTGGCAACAGACTTCTCAACAGAAATTGCACAGGCCAGAAGGGAGTGGGACAACATTTTCTTTTTTTGGGGGGGGGAGGGAGATGAGGGGCAAGAAAGCAAGAGTTTATGAAGAAGACAGAAAAGCTCCAGTAGCAGGAGGGGACATGGAAGAGGGTTGCCGAAGATAATATTTCCAAAAAGCTAAAGAAAACTGTCACTCAAGAATATTATATTTAGCAAAGCTATCCTTCAAATATGAAAGAGAGATGGTCTTCCCCAAACAAAAGCTGGGAAAATTCACCATCACCAGATCCATCTTTCAAGAAATGCTAAAGAGTATTCTTAAATTTGAAAGAAAGAAAAAAAAATATGCAGAAAGAAAATGTTTGATGGCATAAAACCCACTGATAAAATTAAGTGCATGGACCATCCTACCATCCTAGAATATGCTAATATTGTAATTGTGGTTTACAATGCACTCATAGCTCTAGTGTGAAACCCAAAGATAAACTATAAAAAAAAAACAAAACTATAGCAACCTGTTAAGATATAGACTGTATTAAAATACATTATTGAGACAACACAAAGTCAAATTGTGTGAGAATGCAGTTAAGGTATAGAGGTTTTTTTTCTTTTTCTTTCTTTCTTTTGTTTGTTTCTATTTTTTGTGATTTAAGATATGCTGTCATCTCTTTTTAAATAACTTGACATAACTATAAGGTGTTTGTGTAAGCCTCATTGTAATCACAATGCAAAAGTCTATAACAGATTCACTAAAAATAAAAAATGAACAGATTAAAATACACTACAAATGAAAATCACTTTTCCACAAAGGAAGACAGTAAGAAAGAAAGAAAGGAAGAGAGAATTTGCAATTAGAAAACAGACAACAAAATGGCAGTATTCAGTCCTTACTTATAACACTGACTGTCAACTCACTCAGTTCTCCAATTAAAAGGCATGAAGATGATATATGGATAAAGAAATAAGATCCAGTTATATGTTGCCAAAATAAAACTCATCTCATCTATAAAGATACACACACTGAAAGCAAGGGTGTGGAAAACAATATTCCCCTCAATTGGGAACCAGTAAGATAACAATCAGATAAAACAGACTATAAATAAAAGCCAAAAAAAAAGAAGGTTGCTATCCCTTATAAAGACAAAAAAGGTCAATTCAGAAAGAGGATATAACAATTAAAAATATCTATACACCCAACACCAGAACTTTCAAGTATACAAAACAAATATTAATAAATCTGAAAGGAGACACAGATTGAAATTCAATAATACTAAAAGATTTCATTAAATCTTATTTCAGTAGTAGATCATCCAGACAGTAAGCTCAACAAAGTGATATCAAAGTCCATCAACACACTAGACCAAATAGACCTGACTTACATTTACAGAACATTTAATTCAACTGCTGAAGAATCCACATTTTTTAAGTTATCACATGTAATCTTCTTCAGAATAGACCGTGTTGTAGTTACACAAGTCTCAACATATTTGAAAAGGAAGAAATCATGTAAATTGTTTTTTTTGAGCACAGTGGAATAAAACTAGAAATAAATAACAAGAGTAACCATGAAAAATACACAAAGACAAGGAAATTAAGCAACTTTCCAATTAGACAATAAATAGAAAACCTAATTCTTGAAACAATGGAAAGTGGAAATAATATAATAAAATCTATGGAGTACAACAAAAAAGTACCAAGAAAAGTCTATAGCAATAAACACCTATATCAAAAAAGTGGAAAGACTTCAATAAACAACCTGATGTTGTACTTCAAGGAACTAGAAAACCAAGAAATCAAACCAAAATTAATAGAAAAGAAATAATAAAGATTTAAGCAGAAATAAGTAAAATTGATACTAAAAAAATGCAGACTATCAACAAAACAAAAAGTTGGTAGTTTGAAAACAAAAATCAACAAAATTTGGCTAGACTAACTAAGAGCGAAAGAGAGATGGCCAACATGAAGGAATTAGAAACAAAAAAGGAGGAAAAAAAAAAAAAAACCTTGAGACTGCAGAAATGCAAGTAATCATTGGAGGCTATTATAGAAAACTATGCACCAACAAATTGGAAAACCTAGAAGAAATATATAAATTTGTGGACACACAAAATCTACCAAAATTGAACCATGAAGAGATAAAAAACTTCAACAAACCAGTAGTGAGTAATGCAATAAAAAGTTTCTCATCAAAGAAAAGCTGAGAACCTGATGGCTTATGATGACTTCTACCAAACATTTAAATAAGAACGATGACCAATTCTGCTCAAACTTGTGTCTTCAAAATTTATTCTAAAAGGCGAACATTTAGCTGATACCAAAACCATAAAAAAAGGAAATTTGCAAGCCTATATCATCGATGAACATAGATGCAAAGATTATCAACAGATTATGAGAAAATCAAATTAAACAATCATTATTATTCACAATAATCAAGTGGGATTCATTCAAGGGATGCAAGTATGGTTCAACATATACAAATTATTAAATGTGATACATCACATGAACAGTACCAACTATGAAGCCATAATAATTTTAATAGATGTTGAAAGAAAGTATTCAGTAATACTCAACATTCTTTTATAATAAAAATCCTCAACAAACTAAATATAGAAGGAACATAGTAGAGACTGTATATTAGAAACCCACAGATAATAGCATACACAATTATGAATGTCCTCCTTCTAAGATCTGGAAGAAGACAACGATATCCAATTTCTCCACTTTTGTTTAACATAATATTGAAAGTCCTGACCATATAAAATAGACAAAAGGATGAAATAAAGGACATCCAAATTGGAAATAAAATGGTTAAGTTAGCCTTCTTCACAGACAACATAATCTTATAATAATTACAGAAACCTATACATTCTACCAAAAAACTATTAGAATTGATAAATAAAGGAATGCAGTAAAGTTTCAGGATACAAAATAAACATATGAAAATCAATAACATTTATATATACCAACAGTGAATGTTCTGAAAAAGAAATCAAGAAAGCAATTTCATTTCCAATAACTACAAAGAATATAGATTATTTAGAGTGATATTTAACCAAAGTGAAAGCTCTATTGTAAGGAAAATCAAAACACACTGAAGAAAAGGATTAAAGAGGACAAAAATAATACAAAAATATCCCATGCTCATGAATTTGAATAATTAATATTGTTAAAACTACAATATTACCCAAAGCAATTTACAGATTCAATAAAATCCTTATTAAAATGCTGATGACATTCTTTACAGAAATTTCTTTCTTCCTTCTTTTTTTCTTCCTTCCTTCCTTCCTTTCTCTCTCTCTTTCTCTTTCTTTTAATTAAGTTGAAGTCTCACTCTGTCACCCAAGCTGGAGTGTAGTGGCACGCTTATGGCCACTGCAGCCTTGACTCGGTGGGCTCAGGCAATCCTTCCAACTCAGTCTTCCAAGGAACTGGAACTACACGTGAGTGCTACCATGCCTGGCTACAGAATTTTTTTTAATTCCCACTGTTTGTGGGAATGTAAGATAGTTCAACCTCTGTGGAAAGCAGTTTGCAGATTTTTCAAAGAAATAAAAATTGAGATTCTATACTATCCAGCTTTCCTTTTTCTGGGAATATACCCAGAGGAACATAAATTGCTCTACCAAAAGACTCCTGCACATGAATGTTTATTGTAGTACTATTCATGACAGCAAAAACAGAACCAACCCAGATGCCCATAAAGAGTTGACTGGACAAAGAAAATGGAGTACATATACACAATGGAATATTATGCAGTCATACAGAAGAACAAAATTATGGTCTTTGCAACAACTTAAAGATACCTGTTGAACATCATACTAAGTGAACTATCACAGAAACAAATAAATGATTATAATATGTTTTCATTTATAAGCAGGCCAGGATCACTGGTCACACTTGTACAAGTATGAAATTGGTCGATGTTGGACATTGCTGGAAGAAGAGGGAGGCATGAGGGATGGGAACATGTGGCAACACTATGGGCTACTATCAGAGGGAGACAGGACCAGTTAACAGCCCAAACCTCACCTGCATATAACCTACTTATATGTAGTAAATCCCCACTTGTACTCCACAATTCTAAAATTAAAAATAAATAAATTCAAGAATGGTTCAATACTAACAAATCAATAAGTGTGATACACCACATAGACAGAAACAAAAATAAAAGCCATATTATCATCTCAATAGATGCAGAAAAGGCATTTGACAAAATCTAACATACCTTTATTAAAGTATCAGGATACAAAATTAATGTAAAAAAGTCAGTAGCATTTCTATACACGAACAATGCTCAAGCTGAGAACCAAATCAAAAGCTCAGTCACATTCACACTGATCACAAAAACAAGTAAAATACCTAGGAATACATCTAACTAAGGAAGTGATAAACCCTACAAGGAGAATTGCAAACAATGATGACAGAAATTGTAGATGACACAAACAAATGGAAAAATCCCATGTTCATGGATTGTAAGAATCAATATTGTTAAAATTATCACACTGCCCAAAGCAATCTACAGGTTCAATGCAATTCTGATCAAAATACCAACTGTGTTCTTAACAGGACTAGAAAAAACAATATTAAAGTTTATTCAGAATCAAAAAAAGAGTGCAAATAGTCAAAGCAACTCTAAGCAAAAACAAAATAAAACAAAGCAAACAAACAAACAAAAAACAATGGCAGAGGCATCACACTACCTGATTTCAAAGTATATTATAGGGCTATAGGACCTAAAACACCTTGGTACCAGTACAATAACAGACTGACAAATGGAACAGAGTAGAGAACCCAGAAATAAAACTGCATTTCTACAACCAACTGATCTTTGATAAAGCTGACAAAAATGAACATTGGGAAAAGGACACTCTATTCAATATTTGGTGCTGGGACATTTGGTTAGCCACATGCAGAAGAATGAAACTGGGCCCCTATCTCTTATCATATACAAAAATTAATTAAAGATGGACCAAGTAATTAAATATAAGACCTGAAACTATAATGCTTTTAGAATAAAACTTAGGAAACCCTCTGTTGGACATTGGTCTAGGCAAGTATTTTATGATGAAGACTCCCAAAAGCAATTGCAACAAAAACCAAAATAAACAAATGGGATTAAATTAAACTTAAAAGCTTCTGCACAGCAAAAAAAATAATCAACAGAGTGAGCAGACAGTGTATTGGATAGGAGAAAATATTGCAAATTATCCCTCAAAGGGTTAATATCCAGAATCTACAAAGAACTCAAAACACACACACACACACACACACACACACAACCACATCAAGAAGCAGGCAAAGGACTTGAATACAATACACAATTCTCAAAAGAAGACAAAAGAGTAACAAACATAAAAAAATGCTCAACATCACTAATCATCTTAGAAATGCAAATTAAAACTACTAGATATCACCACACACCAGTAAAATGGTAATTATTAGAAAGTCAAAGTACAACAGATATTGGCACAGTTGCAGAAGAAGGGAACGCACATTCACTCTTGGTGTAAACTAGTTCAACCTCTATGAGAAAACATTCTGAATATTTCTCAAAGAACTAAACATTGAATTACCATTTGACCCAGCAATCCCATCTACCCAAAGAAAAATAAATCAAAAATATGAAAAAGATACCTGTACTAATATGTTCATTGCAGCACTAATCACAATAGCAAAATCATGGAACCAACCCAAATGCCCACCAGCAATTGACTGGATAAAGAAAACATAATATATATATATACACCATGAAATATTTATTATGCAGCTATAAAAAAGAATGAAATCATGTTCTTTGTAGTAACATGAATGGAGACACAGTTCATCATCCTAAGTAAACTGATTCAGAAATAGAAAACCTAACATTATGTGTTCTCACTTATATGTGGGAGCTAAATGGTCACAATGATAGTAAAATATAATGAGTTCAGAAACTACCTATCAGGGACAATGCTCACTTTCTGGGGAATGGGCCATCTGAGCCCCAATCCCCATCACTATACAATACATCCATGGAGAGAACATGTGTACCCCCTGAATCTAAAAACAACTAAAATGAAATAAAAATAATGTAATATAATATAAAATTATAAATAGAGATTTAGAGACTTAAATACAAGACCAGAAATTATAACAGTACCAGAAGAAAGCACAGGGGTAATTCTTCATGATATTAATAAGAGTAAAGATTTTTTTGGATAAGACCTCCACAGCGCAAGCAACAAAAGCAAAAGTAGACAAATGAGATTATAGCAAACTAAAAATCTTCTGCATAGCAAATAAAACAACCAACAGAACGAAGAGAAAACCTACATGATGGGAGGAATTATGCACAAACTATGCATCTGACAAGGAGATAATATCCAGACTAGATAAAGAACTTAACTCAATAGCAAAAACAAAACAAATAATCCAATCTTACAAATGGGCAAAACATCTGAATAGGCATTTCTCAACAAAAGACATATAAATGGCCAATAAATAAAGATGCTTAATTATTTTAAAAAATGCAAATCAAAATTATAATGAGATATGACATTATACCAGTTAGAATGACTTGTCAAAAAGAAAAAATAATGCTGGTGAGGATAAGAAGGAGGAACTCTTATACACTTCTAGTAGAAATGTAAATGAATACAGCCATTGTGGACAACAGTATAAAGAGTTCTCAGAAAATTAAAAATAGATATAGTATATGATCCAGCAGTCCCACTGCTAGGTATATATCCAAAAGAAATGAATTCAGTATGTTGAGGAAATATTTGCATTCTCACATTTAATGCAGTATTATTTACAATAGTTAAAATATGGAATCAACCTACGTGTCTGTCAATGGATGAATGGATTAAAAAATTATTGTGTATATTTACAAAATGGAATACTATACACCCATTAAAAATAATGAAATTTTGTCCTTTTCAACAACATGGATGAAGCTACAGGACATTATGTTAAGTGAAATAAATCAAGTATAGATGAAAATGCCATACAATTTCAGTCGTGGAATCTAAAGAAGTTGATCTCATGGAAGTAGAGAGTAGTCTAGTGGTTTCCAAAGACTGGAGAGAGTACAAAATCAGGGAAGGAAGGGGATTGATCAACAGGTACAACGTTCCAATTAAACAGGTGGAATGAGTTCTGGTGTAGGTTCCATTGCAATGTAGGGTGACTATAATTAACAATAATTTATTGCATATCTCAAAATAGCCAGAAGAGTTGATTTTGAATGTTCTCACTGCAAAGAAATAGCAAGTATCTAAAGTGAGGGATATGCTAATTATCCTGATTCGATCATTGCACAATGTATGCAGGTAGAACAACATTACAGTTTACCCAACAAATATGTACATTTATGTATCAATTAAAAGCAAAATAAAACTTAAAGAAAGCAATGCCTTACACTATAAGTTTCTAAAACTGCATTAAAATTCTTAAAAGCAAACAGTGTAAAAATATCACAAGACATACAAAGGTACAAAAATAAGAACCATTGGCTTCCACCAAAAATAATGCAAGTTGTATCAGTATAGACACATTTACATTAAAGAAAGAAAGATACAATGATCATCAAAATAGATTTGCATACATAACAAAAACCTCTTTCAGAAATACATCTTCAGAAAATAAAAGCTAAAGTAATTAATCACCAGTAGACCTGCAGTTCAAATATTACTTTAAAAATTTACTTATGTTCAAAGAAAATGAATCTAGATTGAAAATTTGAGCTACAGAAAGGTGTTAGTAGTGACAAAAATGGTAAATATATAGATAAATATAAGATGACTTTGTCTAATTTTAAATTTTGTTAATGAATGATTATTTAAATAAAAATTCCTAATATATTATGGGACTTATAATACCTATAAAAGTGTAATTATGACATGAAAGTGCAAAGAATCGAGGCTGGTAAAATGGGAATACACTTGTAAGCTTCTTAATTTACCTGTAAAAAAATGTATTAACCACTGGAATAAGTAATAAAAATAATAATATTGGTCATAGGTAAAATGTGACAAATTAGTGATGGATATAATCCATCCCAGAGTAGCAATTAGAAATTGAAACAGTGATGTAGCAACAAAGATAATAAAGTAGATAATGTAAAAGACTAACATATTATTCATCCAAGTCAGGATAGAATGAAGCAAATAAGACATGGGATAATGTTTAGAAATAATAATAGAAAATAGTAAAATAGACAAACATCAACATATCAATAATCATTTTTAAAATAAATTGGCCAAAACAATTTGAATTAAAAGAAAGTTATTGGAGAAACTATATTGCTATGAAAGAAATTAGATTGCAGCCAAAGAATATATTCAACTGAATTTCCCTGGTTGAAGCAGAGGAGATCAGGTGGAATATTACTACTTCTACACATCTCATCCCCTCTTGACTAGTTCAAAGATGTTTTAGAAAAGTCTATGTGTATAAATGCATAGACACACCAACAGAGTCACCATCACCCCTTCACTACCAGCAGCACCATCATTACCACCACTGTAAATGCATATTTTTAAGTAGGTTGCTTTACTTCAAAAATATTCATGGGGGTTTCATCTCTACTCACATCAGCTAAGGCTAATTTTTCTGAATAATAATAATCATTAGTATATGTAATAATTACTAACTCATTGGTTCTCAAAAATAAAATTACTTGATGAGTGTTGAAGTATGCTGATGCCTGGGTCCACCCGACTGACATTGTGAATTCACTGATAAGGATGTTAGCATAGTCACTAGTGTTTTTCAATATGCTTAAGTTATTCTAATATATGCATATAATAAATACTGAGAAATGCTGAGTTAACCTATCAGTAGTTCGGTGAATAATAGGAAATGATTGATTTTACAAGCTTAATCCTTTCTCTCCAAATAGTTAGAATTTCTAAAATAAAGAAACAGCTTGAAATGTCTTCCTTTTTTTGAGTTGGAGTCTCACTCGTCACCCAGACTGGAGTGCGGTGATCGCTCCTGACCACCATAGTCTCGGCCTGATGGGCTTCAGTGATCTTTCCGCCTCAGCCTTTCAAGTAGCTGGAACTACAGGTACAAACTACCATGCCTGGCTAATTTTTTGATTTATTGTAGAGATGAGGTCTCACCAAGTTGCCCAGGCGGGTCGCGAACCCGCGGGCTCAAACAATCCACTCACCTCAGCCTCCCAAGGCGCGGGATTACAGGCTGAGCCACCGAGCCCAGCTTGGAATGTCTTAATGGCACTGATTACTTCAATATGTGTTTGGAAGACTTAGGTCAATATGGAACTAGACTATGTCGCCACTAAAAATTCTACAAATTCTGAGATAAAGAGATTAATTTTCTGTATTAGACCAAGCTGATATTAATGGTAGATCTGGGAAAGAAACCCAGGCTTCTTGGATGTAAGACTAGTTCTTCCTTCACCATACCTGTCTTTTTCTCAGTTAACTTGAGTATACTGGACAGTAAAAACTGCTTGTTAAAAGTTGCTTCTGCCTGTAATTTTCAAATAAGTTTCATATTTCTGGATTTTTGTTACTTAACAGTACTTTTGATTTTGAGTTATCAACTATTGTCCTCTTCTATGAACTCAATATAGTGAAACATTTCTTCAAAATCATCTACTATTAATGGGCAAAAATAGCTCATGTCATTCAAATTTTTCAATTGCCTCCAGGTCACTGTGTAAATTACAATGCTAGATTGAAATGGGTCATCTATTTTCTTATTCAGTATAATGTACTATTTATCAAAGATCATTACACATAACGATTCCAAGAATGGTCTAATATTCATAGTCATGTGTCTCACAAAGTATATTCTTAAGAAAATTAGATTTTTAAAAATGTTCTACAAAGGCAAGTTCCATGTTGCAATGTATTCAGCAAGTACTGATGATTCTGTATATTTTTTCAATATTCAACAAAAATATCCCTGCACTGAAGAATTCCACTCTTCTACACAGATATCCAAACTTAATTGATAAGATAACTTAATTTTTCTTTACAACTGCTAGCAGCCAATACAAATACTGTTCAATAGAAGAGAATTAGACTACAGCTTATTCAATTTTCTGGACAACAATTTTAAGATTATAAATTACCAGACACTTAGGCATTTTCCCATTTGCCAACTCACACTAGCATCTTAATTCCCTTTGCTCCCCAACCTGGGTCCATTCCTGAGACTATCTTTACTGTCATGATCAGTCCTGTTCATACCACACAGAGAACACAAGTTTCGACAGTTAAGTGCACCAATGCATCCTAGAAAAAATGCCACATACCTCATTGCTGAATTTCATTATGGTCACCTTCAAAGTACTCTCTTTGGAAAACTATACGCCAAGGCCAGTGCCTAGTCCACCATGAAAGCAGTTTTACAACTCTGTTTCTGGAATGGTCCCCAGAGCCGTTGTCACATTACACTTGATGTCCTGAATGTCATCAAATGTCTTCCTTTCAATATGTCCTTTACTTTCGGTTAAAGAAAAAGGTTGCTGAGGACCAGATCAGGTGAGTAGGGGGCGTTTATTTGTACAGTGGTGCCGAAATAAGTACATCGTGCCAGACTTCAACAAATAATGACAACAGCTCTGATAGCCATTCCAGAAAAAGCATTCCAAAAATTGTTTTGACAGGCAGACTAGGAGCTGGCATCAGTGCATAGCTTCCCAAAGGGATTTCTTCGAAGGTGACCATAGTGATATTCAGCAAAGAGGGATGAAGCATTTTTTTCTAGGATAGTTTACAAACCTAATTGTCAAATCTCATAAATTTACATACCACCTACATACCTTACAAACTTGATTCCTAATACTCTTCATTTTCACTGTATGCACCAATGATTCACTGACATTAATTGTAGTACTTCAAAT
This sequence comes from Carlito syrichta, assembly GCF_000164805.1. Taxonomy (NCBI): domain Eukaryota; kingdom Metazoa; phylum Chordata; class Mammalia; order Primates; family Tarsiidae; genus Carlito; species Carlito syrichta. The sequence continues at coordinate 430,147 of NW_007247220.1, forward strand.
TGCTTAGATCTCTACTCTACTGTGTGATAATTTCAGTGAGGGTATATTCATTCTCTCTAATTGTCAGCATATACCCAGAATCTATCATTGTATCTGGCAAAGAGAATGTGTTTAATGCATATTTATTGAAAAATGGAATAAATGAGTAAATGAAATAATGAATTAATTGACTAGTACGAAGTAAATTTGGGCCTTGTAAATGCTTACATGAGACGCAAAGGTGATCATGATGACATTAGCAGTGAGGTATGTTGCACTTTTTATATAATGAGTTCGTGAACTTAACTGTCGAACCTTGTATTCTCTGTGTGGTATTAACAAGACTGATCATGACATGCTTCTATTGTTTCTGTTATGTATTTTGTAATTAACTATTTGCAGTGTCCTTAGAGAAATGTGACTTAAAGCTAGGAATTATATCTCTTTCATTTTGTAATCCTATTAGTCTTAACACACTATCTAACATAATAATAGTTAACTTCAAGAAAATAATATTTTATGCTTACTGTGCTTGTACAATCAAGTAAAATATGATTTGGAGTATAATGTGCTAATGCTACCCAAATCAATACTTTAAACTCTGTGATTATTTCCTAAAAGCTTTTTTAATAGGTAAATAAAATAATTTTTTAAATGGGATAACTCACATCAAAATATAGGCATAAAACAGAATAGTTAAGCATTGACTTTAGTTTCTTTTTAAGAAAAAATATTAAACACATCTCCAAAACTTGCTCAGGATCCATTCAACTTTTTTACATCCTTGTCATGTGGTATACCCTAGGACATTTTATTTATCTGTAGCCTCTACTTCACCCAGACTAAATATTCAACTCTCTGTGTGTTGACTATTTTCTAGCTTATATTAGAATTCTTCTGCCCCAACTATTATAGTTGAACTAGTAAACTCAAATTAAATTATGCAAAAGTATTAATGAAATATACTCTATAGCTCTGACCAAACAACATTAGCAATTCAGTGTAACATGTTAATGCAAATGAGAAATCATGATTGAGTATGGAATTTCAGACATTGTCGTCAGTCTACTTCAGCTCCTAGGTTTAAATTTTGTGTAAACAAATTGGTTCCTAGAACTTAGCCATATATACTGAAGCAAAAAAAGCCCATGACCTTAACAATTGTAAAATATGTTCAGGTGAAACATAAAATGGTTTGAGTGACCACATTCTTCAATATGCAAATCTTAGAGACACAATGCAGCTAACCCACACATCATCAGTCATTAAAAGACACCAGATTATCTCAGACATGGTAATTCTTTCCCGACACCATATTCAAGATGATAAACGCTATATCTGTTCTGCAGTCAATATTGTTTGAGCTCCTACTATATTCAAGGCAGTCTACTAAGTTATACAGCAAGTACAGTGATAACAGAATTCTTTTTTTTTTTTTTTTTTTGAGTTGGAGTCTCACTCTGTCTCCCAGACTGGAGGGCAGTGGCCGCTCCTGGCCACCGCAGCCTCGACCTATTGTGCTTCGGCGATCTTTCCGTCTCAGCCTTTCAAGTAGCTGGAACTACAGGCGCGTACTACCACGTCCGGCTTATTTTTTTTTTTATTATTTTTTTATTTATGGTGGAGATGAGGTCTCGCCAACTTGCCCAGGCAGGTCTCGAACCTGCAGGCTCAGGCAATCCACTCACCTCAGCCTCCCAAAGGTGCGGGATTACAGGCTGAGCCACCAATCCCAGCTGATAACAGAATTCTTAACTTCAGTAAAGTCTATATTGCTAGTATCTGCTCAACCAGAAAAAAAAAAACAGAAAAAATGCTACTGTAGCTACAATGTGCTAGTTCTATGCAAACCATTCTTTTATACTTTGTGAATATTTCCAATTTGATAATTTATACTTTTCAGAACTTTAAACCACATGGCCCTGTACACTTTGTCCCACTTGCTCAATGATGTATGATGCGTTACATTAAAAAACAAATTCTTTTGATTTCATATTCTATACTTTAAGTGCAAATTTTTTGGAGGCACTAAGGTATTATTTGATCAGTTTTTAACATGTTAGCCTGACATTCATATATATATGTTTTATCCCAGACAATGCTAAAAAGCATTATCTTGGAGATTAATGGTTCCTTTTTTCCTAATTTTACTTTGATTTATTTTCTTCATATTTCATTTTTTCTTCTTCTTTCTTTCTAATTAGTTCATAATGTGTGCAATGTATTTTAATTATCTGAGAATTTATTTCAGAACTTGGATCATACTTGAGTTATAAAAGTTAAAATTACTTTTTGTCCCTGATCGTTAAACAGTGTAAGGAACTAGGAAGATGACAAAACACTGATCACCCATAGGTGCCAGCTGCCACGTGATTTTACTAATATGCAATTTTTACTTCGTTTTAGTCAACCCTCACAAATATTCAGAATTTTTCTTATAGTAAAAGATAGTAGTACTTTAGACTTACCTTGTATGGATTAGAAATTTATTGACTTGTCATTCTTTTTATCTTGTATTTTATGTGATGGCATTCTACTTAAAGTGCATCTATGAGTGCTTGCTTCTTCATTTTTCTGAAAATGTATTTACTTTGCTTTCCCTCAGTAACAATTAAGGGAGTGTAGAACTTTAGGATGGGAGCAATTTTTTCAGTACTTTGTATTTGTTCTTTCATTAATTGTGGATGAAAAGTCTACAGTCATTTTATTTATTGTGGTAATTTCTTTTTTTCTCTGATCACTTTTTTTTTTTTTTTTTTTTTTAGTTGGAGTCTCACTCTGTCACCCAGACAGAAGTGCAGTGGCCGCTCCCGGCCACCGCAGCCTCGACCTGCTGGGCTCCAGTGATCCTTCCGCCTCAGCCTTCCGAGTAGCTGGAACTACGGTCGCGCGCTACCACGCCTGGCTGATTTTTTGATTTATTGTAGAGATGAGGTCTCGCTGCCCAGGCGGGTCTCGAACCCACGGGCTCAGGCAATCCACTCACCTCAGCCTCCCAAAGGCGCGGGATTACAGGCTGAGCCACCGAGCCCGGCTTCTGAACACTTTTAAGATCCACCTTTGTCTTTGGTGTTTTATACTCCATTAGAAGTGTCTAGGTGTGTGCTTTGTCAGCGTGAAGACGTTTAAGTTTTCTTCAGTGCTTTAAAATCACCTGGCATTATCTTTTGAATATTGCCCAACAAGATATTTTGTAAATCCTATTAGTTGTATTTTGGGACATCTTATGCTATTTTTTATTTTTATTTTTTGAGTTGGAGTCTCAGTCGCCCAGACTGGAGTGCAGTGGCCGCTCCCGGCCACCGCAGCCTCGACCTGCTGGGCTCCAGGGATCCTTCAGCCTCAGCCTTCCAAGTAGCTGGAACTACAGGTGCACGCTACCATGCCCAGCTAATTTTTTTTTTTTTTTAATTTATTGTAGAGATGCGATCTTGCCAAGTTGCCCAGGTGGGTCTCGAATCCGCGGGCTCAGGCAATCCACTCACCTCGGCCTCCCAAAGCGCGGGATTACAGGCTGAGCCACAGTGCCTGGCCTTGTGCTATTTTTTTTTATATCTCTTAATCACGTTTTCACAGATCTTTGTGCTGCATTCTGGGTAATTTCTTCAGATCTGTTTTCATATGATGAATTATCTCAGTTCCACTATGTTTTTAGTTAAATTGAACATTTTTTGGGTATTTCTGGAAGTTCATTTTACTTATTTGTAATACCCTTGTTCCTTTTTTTAGTCTGTGATTCCTGCTATTTTAAATTCTTTCTTCATAGAAATCCTATGTGATTGGGTTTGTGTAAGTTTCTTCAGAGAATTTGTTTACATTATCTTTTGATTACCACTTTATCATTATAGTATCAGTGTTTCATTTTCCAATTTGGGATATCTCAATCATAAAGGTAAGATACATCTGGATGCCACATACATGACAGACAAAACTTCAAAGTTTGAACTTTTTAGGAGGAGGCTTCCTCTCCATCTATAAAAGCCTGAGAAGAAACAATCTTCTTTACTGTTTTCTTAGGCTGGGAGTGAAGCTTTCTCAGACATTTACTTGCATAGGGCAACTCTTCAAGAACCCAATTCTTAGGAGGAACTATCCATTACAGTTCTCTGGGAAGATTGTTCCATATAACTTAGTTTTTAACTAAGTATAGAAAATGATAATAATATCAATAAGAATATTTTATTTATGGAGTAAATTGACCAATATTCCGTAGGTTAATTTATTTTGATATGAAAAGTACTTTGCAAACTAGACTGCTATAAATATACCAGTTATTTTGTTAATCCTCATAAAGCACACAATTTAAGGAAATCTTAATGCTGTTCTTTTTGCTATATTAAAATACTTAGATATTCAAATCTTGCTATATATTGGCTTTCAACTATTAATGCTAATTGTAATATCAGAACTGTATTAAAATTATAAAGAAAATCAGTTTATACAAAAAGCAAAAAAGAAAAAAAAAGAAAAACCTCTGCCGTAATAGGTAACCTATTCTTAATATTGCCATAAAAATATCTTATGTGTTTTTTTAAATTATTGACTCTAATTTTTTTACATTAATGAAATGTTTATTCATTTAGTGACATATTTTAAATGGATCATAGTTTCTGTGATATAAAGCACTTTTTAAAATGAAATTTCAAAATTGACTTACGGTAAGAAGTTAGGGGAAGTATTTTATGTGTAGATATCACAAAATAAAAAAAAATCTAAATTTAGGTTTTCATTTGCTAACTACTAGCTGTGACCTTGGGGTAAATTACTGAAGCAATTTCATTTATCTCATTTACAGGAGGGTGGAGTTGGAGAGATCTAATTATTGCTAAGTATCAAAGAAGAATAAACTGTGTGACAAGTGCTTTTAAACCATGACTTAATTAAATGTCACAACATCACTGTTGAGTTTATCTATATTGTGGAAGAAAAGAGGTTTTAAACTAACCTTATTTTATATGAAACTCACATGTTCATTGTTCAATAACACTCTCAGTGCAGAAAGAGTTTTAATAATTTGCATATTTCAAAAGTGTGACTTGGATATAGAATCATTGTTATTTTCTTAACTTTTATTTTCAATGTCACAAAAATAAATAACTAAGGACAGTGGAGTTCTGTCTTTGACAAAATATACAAAATATTGGGCTTAAGAAGATTTCTTTATGAAAAATTCAATAGCATAACGTCTATACAATGTGAATAGATAATGAACAAAATTTGAAGGAGCTGAAGTCAGGCTTACTAAGGCCTGATTTACATGTAATATCCACCTGTTTTGTGTCCCTATCTGTGAGTTATGAGAAATGTACATACGTTCCATCTTGACCAAAATATAGAACTTTTATTTCTCTCATCCCCATCAACATCCTTTTATCCTTTTCTAGTAAATTCCTTTCACCAATCTCAACCCTGTTACAAGCGTTGAACTGCCTTTTGTCCCCAAAATTTAGACGTTTCCAGAATGCTACATAAATGGAATCACATTATATAGTATTCAGCATAAGGTATGAATGCAGCTTCATTCACCTAGCCTCCTGCATCTGGAAATCATTCATGTTGTTTGCATAAGTTCCACTGTTGCTTCTTTTTATTGCTGGATATTATTCAGTTATTGAAATATATCAGTTTATTTATACTTTCACTAATGGAGGTATATTTGGGTTGTTTCCAGGTTGAGGAGATCATGAGTAAAGCTGCTAAAATAAAGTATGTGTATATGATTTTTACGAAGTCATTGTTTCAGGGCAAAATCCTTGTAGTGGAGTTTCTGGATAGTATGGTAAGTGTATTAGAAACTTTATAAGACTGTGAATTTAAAGGAACTGTAGGGTATTGCATTCCCCCCAGTAATTATAAACATTTTTGTTACAACATGTACACACTAGCTCTTAATAATTTCAGTGTTTTTTAAAATATTTGTTCAGCTGCATTATCATTTTATGATAAATAGATCATGTTTAAGTTCCAATTTCCTGACTAGATCCAGGATACTGTGGTGATGAGTTGCACAAATATGTACCATGATTATTTGCGAATGAATAATTTGTGTTAAAGAATAATGCAGGGATGATGGCACAATTACTAATTTTACCTTGAGTGTACCTTTTGAAAAACATCTGTGTTCTAGTTGGGAAATCAGAAAACAAATTTGACCACCTACGGTAAACTACTGATGCAATATACCAAATGAATTGCAAGTATATGTACAAGGATAATTTGTAAAAGAAAAAATTATGTTAAATAATAACTGCAGAGATGATGATAGAATCACTTATTGTACTTTTCATACCTTGTGGTAAAAATCTCCACTCTAGTTAGGAGATCTAGAAAGAAATGTGATCTTTTTTGGTAAAATGCTGATGCAATATGTCAAACAAATTGCATGTATATGTACAATAATTATTTGAAACTGGAACAATTGCATTAAAAAATAACTGCAAAGATGTTGTTTGAATTACTAAATTTCTTTTGCATACCTTCTATAAACATTTGCCCTCCACTACAGAAATCTGGAAAGAAATGTGATCTATTTATGGTAAAATGCTGATGCAATATGACAAATGAATTGCAGGTATACATAATGAGTATTTGCCAATGGAAAAATCAAACTTTAAAAAAACTGTAGAAATGATGGCTAAATAAAAAATTATACATTCTGTATCACATGATAGATATCTGGGCTCTAGGTGGAAAATCTAAAAAGAAATCATGATGTGTTTGTTATAAAATGATGATATAACATGAAAAATTAATTGCATGAATAGGGACAAAGATTCGCTGCCATTGGAAAAAATGAATTAAAATAATAACTGCAGAAAAAATAAAAAATAAATAAAAATATTTGTTTAGCCATTCTAATAGATGTGTAACTGTGATTCATTATGATTTTAATTTGTATTTTTCTAATGAATAATTATGTTCATCACATTTCATGAGCTTATTTGGCATGAATATATTATCTTTAATGAATTTTTAATGTCTTTTCCAAATTTATATTGGATAGTTTGTTTTCTTAAGATCTGAATAAAAGCCTATTACTAGATATGTGCTTTGCCTATATTTTATTCCAACCTGTAGCTTGTCTTTTCAATTGATTAATCACATCTTTTGAGAATGGAAGATCTTTTTCATTGTGGTAAGAGTACAACATGAATTCTACCTTTTTGACACCTTTTTAAGATGCTTAATACAATATTGTTAACTCTAGGCACAATGTTATATAGCAGAGCTCCAGAATTCTTATCTCATGTAACTGAAACATTGCACTTATTGATCAGCACTTTTCCATTTCTGCCCTCCTTCAACTCCTGAAAATCACCATTCTATTCTGTTTCTAAGAGTTTGACTATTTTAGTTGTATCAGATAAGTGGAATTATGCAATATTTGTCTTTAAGTGACTGACTGGCAATATTTGTCTTTAAGTGACTGACTGGCAATTCACTTAGTGCAATATCCTCCAGGTTCACCTATGTCATCACATATGGCAGAATTTCTTTCTTTTTTAAGGCTGAATGTTATTTCATTTTTGCATACTACATTTCTGTATCCATTTGTATGTTAATGGACATCTAGGTTGTTTCCATATTTTGGTTATAATGAATAACACTACGATGAATAAAGCAATGCAGATATTCCTTCCATATCCTGTTTTCACTTTTTTTGGGATGCATTCCCAGAGGCAGGATTTTTAGATCATATAATAATTCTATTTTTTGAGGAACCTTTTTTATTTTTGAGGAACCACAGCAGGTTAGCCATTTTGCATTCTCAATAATATTACACAAGTGTTCCAATTTTTCCACATTTTTTGCCAGCACTTGTAATCTTTTAAAAAATAAGTCACCTAACAGGTGACATTCCATTGTGGTTTTTATCTTCATTTCCCTCATAAATAATGATAGTGAGCATCAAAGACATACTAAATGTATGTCTTTGGAGATATGTCTATTCAAACTATTTACTCATTTTTAATCAAGTTATTTGTTTGTGTGCTTGTGTTGTAGGAGTTTCTTACATATTTTGGCAACTAATCCTTTATCTGATATATAATGTAGTATTTTCTCCCATTTTATCTGTTGCCTTTTCATTCTGTTGATCATTTCCTTTATTTCAAAGAAGAACTTTTAGTTTAATGTAGTCCAACTTGTCTATATTTTTTGCTTTTCTTCTTGTGCTTTTTAATTTTCTTTTTGGTTAGTTCATTTGTAGTATATAGAAACCCAACTAGTTTTTGTATCTTGATTTTGTATCTGAAATTTACGAATTCGTTCATTGGGCCTAACTTTTTTTTTTTTTAAGTGAGGTCTTTAAGGTTTTCTGCATATCAGATTTTGCCATCTGAAAACAGAAATATTTTTATTTTATCCTCTCTTATTTGGATTCAGTTTTATAAATTTTTCTTGCCTAAATGTTCTGGCTAAGACTTCCAGTACTAAGTTGGATAAAAGGGCAAGAGTGAGCATTTTTATCTTGCTCTGGATCTTAGAGGAAAGCTTTCACGTTTACACTGTTGATTATTATACTATACTTTTCTTACATATAGTATTTACTTAAGTTATCTTCATACCTAGTAGTTAAGAGTTTATGTCAGGAAAGGATGTGGAATTTTGTCAAATGCTTTTTCTGTATCAATTGAGACAATGATGTGACTTTATCCAATGCTCAATTATGAAAAAAGTAGGCATAAAATCTGAACAAAAGATAACAGGTAAGGAGCTTCTTACTTGTTATTCTTCCAACAACAACAACAACAAAAAGCTTAGAGACAGAAGGATTTACTAGTCAATATTACCAAATATTTACAGAAGAATCAACACCTATCCTTGTCAAAATCTTCCCCCCAAAACTAAGGAATGTATAACATTTCTAAACTCATTTTATGAGGTCAACATTTCTTTAAAATCAAAACCAGGTAATTATACTACAAGAAAAACAAAACAAACAAAAATTTTACAAGTCAACATCCCTTATAAATATAGCCAAAAAAATCCTCAACAAAATACTAGCAAACTGAATTCAACATTACATTAAAAGGATCATACACCAAGACCAAAAAAAAAAGTATTAGTGGGATACAAATTTGGTTCAATATACACAAATCAATATGATATTCGACATTAACAGAGGTTATAATTTTGGTGAAGTCCAATATATCAATTTATATTCATTCTTTCATGCCATAACTAAGAAATTTTTGCTAATCCAAGGTCACAAAGATTTTCTGTCATGCTTTTAGAATTCATAATTTTAGTGTTAATTTTTATTATAATACAGTGTGTGAGTTAAAGATTGTTTACTGATTGCTTTATTATGGATGTTCAAATTTTCAGCACAAATTGGTGAAAAGACTATCCTTTCTCTATGGCATTTATTTTGTACCTTTATTGAAAAATCAGTTAACTGTGTACATGAGCCCATTTTGGGACTTTCTTTTGTTCCATTTATCTGGGTTTCTATTATTTTGCCAGCTGCATAGTGGCCTGTGATTTATATTTCTTATAATCTATTTTTTAGTGTTAAAGTGATACTAGCCTTACAATATGAACTAGAATTTGTTCCTTCAATTTCCTCTTATGGGAAATTTATACATTTTTTTTTTGAAAGGGTACTAAAGAAATAAGTGAGGAAAGCTGGTTAATTATATTAGAAAATTTAAAAGGAAACACTTTGACTTTTAAGTTAGGTATTTCTTCTCACATACACTTAATGTATAGAACTAAACTGATTTAGAAAACAATTGACAATTAGTAGATCTGGATATAATTATTTCAGAATTTCTTGCTTCTAACCTAATACTCCAACTTTTCTTTGGAGAATAAAACAAGAGTGAATGTAGTTAATTGCTAGTGAAGAACCAGGTGTAAGTAAAGACCACAGGCAGACCTCCTACATCCTTGCAAATTGGTGGTGGTGGAAAGGAAAAACTCAAGAGGGTGTGTGTAAAGAGGAAGTGAAAAGCCTTATACAGTTTTTCTCCTTTGCCTAGAATGAAATTTTTAGAAAAATGTAATATTAATGCCAAAAGGTTCTTTTTAGATAAAATTGTGGTGAAATTAATTTTAACTTGAACAACTTAAATATAACCTGTAGTATCCTCACTAGCATAGTGTTGTGCAATTTAGAGTTTTAACTCTTAAGCAATTCATAAAACCCTTTTACAAACATTTGCAGCACTCTTCTAGCCATGTTTAACTTTCCAAAGAATAAGATAATAATAATAATTTTGTTAACATTTAATTTATTCGTGAGTTTGATATAAAGCAAATGACATAGTGCCTCCTATCTGACAACTATTCAGTATACATTAGTAGCTTTGCTTCTTTTAAAAATTATTATAATTTTTACATACTAGATTCCATTCCATACTAGATTCCATTTCTTACAACAGTTATTTGGTATGTGAGGATCCAAATAAACATTATAATTTACAGATAATATAATGTCTGTATATAATAGAGGAATATATCCTGGATAATACAAAAAGATTGATAATTGACATTATCAATACATTACAAATATTATAAATACAGAATGACTGATTAATACTTTACACTTTCTCAAATCCAATGATTTCTGAAATGTTAGGTGAGGCAGAACCTTAAGACACTGGGTAAAAACTAGAAAACAATTCAAAATTACCTAAGATAATAACAGTTTAAAAGAATGATCTTCAAAGTGGCATGTATGAACCCCAAAAGGTTAAAAATAGAATCCGTTGTGAATATAAGAGTAGCTAGAATTAGTTGAGCTATTATTCTAGGGAGTAGATATATATTAGCTAATGTAATTTTCAGAGCAACTCTGGGGTATAGGAGTTCTATTCCAGAAGATGAAATTGAAGCACAATTAATTAAGTCAAGAAAATATTAGAATGTCTATGAATATTTATTATTAATAAAAGAGAAAAATTTAGTTTTAATGATAGTCAAAATTTGTATTAGTACAGCATATAATTTTGCTATAAACATTTATAATTTATAAATTTATAATTTTTAAAATATGTAATAAAAAATTTTCAAACCTTCTAATTAATTATTTCGGAGATTCTAGATCCATTTAACCTGATGGAAAGCTACCTGACCTGTCTTTCTTATATACAAAATTGTTCTGACTATTTTAATCAGAAAACTAAATGAATTTGAAATGAATTTTAAATATTCTCATGAATACTATTTTCACAGGTTCAATGATAACTTTCAGAAGCCAAATGAATGAACAAACTATAAGATGATGGAAACAGTTTTATGACAGTGGGGTCATAAAATTAGTCTTATTTTCAGCTTGTGTCTCTTCACTTTGCTGAAGTTATTGCTGAATTAAGGTGCATAATGGCTTTTCAAACGTTATAGACAAATATAATTCCATGGTTGAAAAAGAATGGATAAGGAACAGGTGTCTATTTTCTCTTCCCCCCAATTTAATGGTCTATAATATTCAAAGTAAGATTGCTTTCTCCTCTTTGCATAGTCATAATGGGAAATATGGTTGATTCCATGTTTTTCTATTGTGAATAGAGCTGCCACAAACATACATGTGCAGGTATCTTTTCTGTAGAATAGTTGGAGTTTCTTTGGGTATATTCCCCATAGGGGAATTGCTGGGTCATATGGAAGTCAAATCTAGTTCTTTCAGAAATGACCACACTGTCTTCCAAAGTGGTTGTACTAGTCTGCATTCCCACCAGCAGTGTAGAAGCGTTCCTTTTTCTCCACAACCTTGTCAGCACCTATTGTTTGTTTTATTAATGATGGCCCTGCTTGCATTGTTAAAGGTCTTTGGCAAAGTCTCAGGGTACAAAATAAATGTGCAGAAGACAGTTGCATTCCTATACACCAGCAACAAGCAGGCAGAGACCCAAATAAAAAGGACAATCCCTTTCACAATAGCCACGCAAAAAATGAAATACCTCGGCATCTTCCTAACCAGAGAAGTGAAAGACCTTTACAATGAGAATTTGAGAATTATAAAACACTGCTCAAAGAAATCCAAGAAGACACAAACAAATGGAAAAATATTCCATACTCTTGGATAGGAAGAATCAACATTGTTAACATGTCCATCCTACCAAAGGCAATCTACAGATTCAAAGCAATACCCATTAAGTTACCAACATGATTCTTTTCAGACCTGGAAATGACAATATAGAAATTTATATGGAAACATAAATGACCATGAATAGCCAAAACAATCCTTAGCAAAAGAAAAAAAGCAGGAGATATCACACTTCCAGCCTTTAAATTTTACTATAAGGCTACAGTAATCAAAACAGTCTGGTACTGGTACAAGAACAGGCACATAGATAGACCAATGGAACAGGATAGAAAGTCCAGAAGCAAAGCCTCATTTCCTCAACCAACTCATCTTTGACAAAGCCTCCAACAACAACCACTGGGGAGAAGAGAACCTATTCAGTAAATGCTGCTGGGAAAACTGGCTGGCCACATGCAGAAGATTGAAACAGGACCCCTACCTATCACCATACACAAAAATGAACTCTAAGACCTAAATGTAAAACCTCAAACTATAAGAACCCTAGAAAGCGCAGGAGATACCCTTATGGAAATAGGAACTGGCAACAAATTCCTATTCAGAACCCTAAAGGTCAATACCTTAAGAAATAAGATAGACAAGTGGGACTTCATCAAACTAATGAGCTTCTGCAAAGCAAAAGAAGCCATAAAGAGAGCAGGAAGACAGCCCACAGAATGGGAAAAAATATTTGGCAAATGTATATCTGACAAAGGCCTAACATCTAAGATCTACAAGGAACTCAAATGCACCAAAAGGAAAAAAACAAACAGCCCAATTAAAAAGTGGGCAAAAGACATGAACAGACACTTCTCAAAAGAAGATATGCAGACAGCCAACAGAAATATGAAACAGTGCTCAGCCTCACTCATCATCAGAGAAATCCAAATCAAAACCACATTGAGATACCACCTAACCCCAGTAAAAATGTGCTTGAGCAGAATATTGCAGATATTTCCAAATTTATTTTACCCGAACATAGTTCACTACACATCTTAAGGATGTTTTTTATCCCTGATGAGATGTAAACATTACCAAGGGAGGATTAGATTTTTTTTTGTTTGTTTTTGTTTTGAGTTGAGGTCTCACTCCACTGCTCAGGCTGGAGTGCAGTGACATGCTCACGGCCATCCCAGCATCAACCTGCTGGGCTCATGCGATCCTTCCGCTGCAGCCTTCCAAGTAGCCAGAACTATAGGTACGCGCTACCATGCCTGGCTAATATTTTGATTTATTGTAGAGACGAAGTCTCACCATGTTGTCCAGGCTGGTATTGAACCCATGGATTCAAGCAATCCTCTCACCTCGGCCTCCCAAAGTGCTGGGATTACAGGCTAGAACCACTGTTCGGGGAGGGTCAGATTTTAAGACACCTCTCATAGTCACAATTACATTGCTTACCCACTCAAATCACAACTGTAATAAATGCTGTGGGGAATGTAAAATTTTAAAAAAAACTTTGTCTTGAGGTCTGACAAAACTATGATCATATAGAAATGGTAAGAATACCAAAATAGATTTTCTCTCAGCTGCTATACCAATAGAGGTAAGGAGTTATGGAGAATTTTTAGGATATCACACAGAAGATTGAGAAATAATTTATGCAGGAAGTGCATTTGAGTCAAAGGAAAATGGAAATTGGACATGGAGAAAAAAAGTATGGAGTTTCAGAAGGAAAGCAATGAGGATAGACTTGAATTAGGAAATTAGAACGTTGTCTTTTTTAACAGTAATATAAACCAACTAATTTTCCTTAAAATTGGTTATTTATTTAACAAACATCTGTTACTTGTATATACTGCTGTTCTCAAACTTTTAAAAGCATTAGCCCATTTATTATTGTATTCTTAGGAAGCTGATGCTAATAACTTCAACTGAATGAAGAAATTGAACATTTAATGAAGTTGTTCAAGGTCACACAATTAGGAAGTTGGTAGAGCTGACACTGGATCCCAGAAAATTTGGCTTCCAGCTCTGTGCTCATAAGAGTAAACCTATCATTTATCTTCCAAATTTGGATACTTTGGGTATCAAAGCAATCTCCACTAATGATTAAGAAGGCATAATATGTATAAACTAGGTTCTGTTCTGTTCTGTTACAGATTGATGTATGGTTATTCTAATGATAAGGATAGTAGACAAATAATATGAAATAGGTAGTTTCTCCCCCATCATATCTGTTGTGAGAATGTTTAATATTATAGCCAAGTATAACATCAATCCCACCCTTTTTAACCCTTCCTGAGTCAAATGTATATTTGCATATTTAATGAAGTACATCAACAGAAAATGACTATGTGTATATGTGCATTTGAAATATGCACACATAGCATTTCTAGATTTTCAGATCCTTTAAACCCACTCTCCCCAGAGGGACTTCTGACTTCATACAGATTGCAAATCCTTACTGTAGACACAGAAAGTAATACACATTTAACATTTTAATCTATTTGTGCATTACTATTGTTGACAATAATAACATTAATGCTACACTTCTAAAATATATGACTCTTGGTTTGCAAAATTGTATTAAGTATTTTAGATGGAGGTTTATTTTGTAAGAATTGTAGTCAGTGAAAATTTGTAACATATTTTCTTCCTTCAAAGCTGCTTATCATTTTGAAAATCTGAAATGTATAGAATAACATTTAATGACATTATATATAGAATAACAAAATAAATTTAAAAGGATACAAACTCCTACAATCATATCCCAATATCTTTGTCAAAAATGAACTCTCTTTCACATCCAAAAACTTTCTTTTATTTTCAAGTGATAATTTTTTCATTTGTGATTTTTATAAAAGATTCATAGTAACACTGTCAAAAAATAAATTAGCATTTCTAGGAAAAGTGAATGATTGCCAAACTTACGAATTGGCCATCAAGTTGAGATGCAGGATCATATTTTATGAAATGTATATAAGTTCCTCTTAACTGTCCACTTTTAAAGTAATAAATATACAATTTAAACTGATGGTATGCCATTTGTAGATCTAAAGAATGATCATAAATTATTGATAGTGAAATTGAATATTGTCTTTCAAATTTCAGAGAGAATATGAATTCCTATGGATAAAATAATTATGATTATTGGATGAAATTCAGAATCAGAACATCTCCATAAAAATCATACAGTGTGATTAAGTGAACTTTCCATAATCCTTCAAAGCTTAAAGCAATGGCATTGTTATGAACACCAATTCTTTCTTCTTTTCTGGATGAGTATGTAACTTTCCTGATATCATGATTGGCACAAGAGGGCCATGGATACCTCTAAACATCCATGTATCACATACAGTGAAATAGAGCATCAATTGTTTTTGCCAGTTATCTATGATCATGCATTATTTAGCCTATGTTTCAAGGATTAAACTCAATAACTACAGCTAGGACCTACTTTGCAATTATGCTGTCATTGACTGGTATCACTCCACCTGGGTTTCTCTGGAAGATGCTCCATTGGGAGATACTGCCTCTGCTCCTGATCTGTGTGACTTATTTCACTTTCAGTAAAAGTGTATAAATGTAGCTTTAACTTTAAATTATATATATAGCTTAAGTCATTATAACTTTAAATAGGTGATTGTGAATTGTCTTCTTCTGTCAATATATTAGTTACACTTGAAAAGTGTAGTAATTTCAAATATTGCATATATGTATGTATGTATGTATATATATGTGTATACATATGTATATGTGTATATATATATATATATATATATATATATATATATGGGAATGCTGCCTCCTGTTAATGTTTATAATGATAGTGAGTCTTTACCAAAGAATGAATTTACATTTTGAAAAGAGAGAAAAATCATTTAAAGCTGGTTCTGCTCAATGAAAATTGTGGTTTATTATTAAAATTATTAAAATTGTGTGTATACATACATATATATTTAAAATCTTGTGGGCAAAATAATTTTGAAATAGATAAATCCTTTGTTTCTTTTGCTAAGGATTATTTTGGCTATTCATGGTCATTTATTTTTCCATATTAATTTCTGTGTTGTCATTTTCAGGTCTGGGAAAAATGATGTTGGCAATTTAATGGGCATTTTGTTGAATCTGCAGATTGCCTTTGGTAGGATGAATATCTTAATAACGTTGATTATCCCTATCCATGAGCATGGAATATTTTTCCATTTGTTTGTGTCTTCTTGGATTTCTTTGAGCAGTGTTTTGTAGTTTTCATTGTTAAGATCGACCTTTCACTTCTCTGGTTAGGATGATGCTGAGATATGTTATTTTCTGTGGCTATAATATATGGGATTGTGCTTTTCATTTGGTTCTCTGCCTGCCTGGTGTTGGTGTAAAAGAATTCAGCTGTCTTTTGCACATTTATTTTGTACTCCGAAACTTTGCCAAAGTTCTTTATCAGTGAAAGCAGGTTTTTGACATATTCTCTTCTGTATTTGAGTTATAGAGTCATGTTATCAGCAAAGAGGGATAACTTAACTTCCTCTTTTTCCTCTTTGGATCCCCCGATTTTCTTCTCTTGTCTAATTGCTCTAGTTAGAACTTTCAACACAATGTTGAGCCAGAGGGATGAGGGTTGACAGCCTTGTCTTTTTCCAGTTTTCAGGGGAAATGTTTTCATTTTCTGTCTGTTTAGCACTATACTGACTGGGCTTATCGTAGAGGGCGCTTACTATTTTTAGGCATGTTGCTTCTATGCCTAGGTGTGTAAGGGTTTTTATCAAGAAGGGATGTTGAATTTCATCAAAAACTTTTCTGTATCTAATGATATAATCTTGTGGTTCTTGTTTTTACATCTGTTGATGTACTTAATTACATTTGTGGTCTTCTGGATGTTGAACCAGTCCTGCATCCTGGGGATGAAGCCGACTTGGTCACGGTGGATGATTTTTGAAATATGTTATTGGATCCTATTTGCTAGAATCTTGTTGAGAGAATTTTGGCATCTAAGTTCATCAGGGATATTAGTCTTTTGGATCTTTGCCAAGTTTGGGTCACAGCATCATGTTAGATTTGGAAAATGATTTCAGGAGAATTTCATCCTTCTCAATTGCCTGGAATACTTTCAATAGGATTGGTATCAGCTCCTCCTGTATATTTTGTAGAAATTGGTTAGATAGCCATCTGGTCCAGGGCTTCTTTTTGTAAGTAGTTTTCTTATGACAGAGTTAATTTCCTGGGTTGTTATTGGCTTATTTGGTGTCTCAATGCCTTCTTGTTTCAACCTTGGGAGGTTGTGTGATTTCAGAAAGTCCTTCATTTCATTTATGTTATCAAGTTTTTTTCCATACAGGTGTACATAGTAATCTCTGGTAATCTTATATTTCTTCAGGGTCAGTTGTGATTTGATGCTTTATATTTCTGATTGTGTTTATTTAGACTTTTTCTTGGTCATTCTGGCAAAAGGTTCATCAATCTAGCTTATTCTTTCAAAAAACCAGCTTTTTATTTTATTGATTTTTTTCTATGATATTTTTGTCTTCTAAGTCCTGTACTTGTGCTTTTACTTTGGTGATCTGAATTCTTATGCTAAAATTAGGGTTTTTATAGTCTTCTTTCCATCTTCCTTAGGAGATTTGTTAGGCTGTTTACTTGTGATCTTTCCATTTTCTGGGCGTGTGCTTATAAAGATATATATTCCCCTTTTAGAACTGATTTCATGACATCCCAAAGGTTTCGAGAGGATGTTTCTTCATTTTCATTTGTTTCCAGGAAACTTTTAATTTTTGTTTTGATTTCTATGTTGACCCAGTAGGTGTTCAGCATCATGCTGCTTAGTGTCCATGTATTTGTAGGTTTGGAGGGAATTTTCCTGGCATTGATATTTATTTTTATTCCACTATGGTCTGAGAAGGTGTGTGGCAGTATTTTCATCTTATGAAATTTGTTGCTGCTTGATTTATGGTTGAGGATGTGATTGATTTTGAAGTAAATTCTATGTGTTGATGAGTAAAATATATATTCTGTGGTTGTTGGGTGAAGTATTCTGTAGGTATCTATTAAGTTCATTTGGTGGAGCATGAAGTTGAGTTTCTGATCTCTTTGTTGATTTTTGGCCTTGATGATCTATCTAGGGTTGTTAGTGGGGTATTTAGGTACCCAGCTATAATAGTGATAGAGTCAATATCTCTTTTCAGTTTACTTAGTAGTTGCTTTATAAACACTGGTGCTCCTGTACTGGGCTCATATATGTCCAGGATGGATATTTCTTGTTGATGGATTGAACATTTTATTATTATGTAGTGTCTTTCTGTATCTTTTTAAATTTTTGATAGCTTAAAGGTAGTTTTATCTTATGTAAAATCGCTATTCCTGCCCTCTTTTTGTGATCCATTTGCCTGGAAACTCATTTACCATCTTCTAACTTTGAGTGCATCCCTTGTGACAAGTTGAGTTTCCAGGATGCAGCAAATTATTGAGTCATGGTTTTTTATCAGTTTGCCTTTCTGTGTCTTTTCAGTAGTACATTTAGTCCATTCATGTTTAGGCTGATTATTGAAATGTGATTGTTTATCCCCATCATGAGGTTCTTATAATGTTTTTGTTGTTGTTGTTGTTTATTTTCTTTTAGCTTTTGGGTTGACATATTTGTGTGTTTTCAAGTTTGCAGTCCCTGTTGATTTTGTGTTTTCTTGGGAAGTGTGTGGTCATTCTTTTTTTTTCTTTCTTTCTTCTCTGCTTAATACGTTTTAAATACGTCACCTGTAGAACTGGTCTGAAAGTTACATAATCTCTCAGGGATTGGATATATGGGAAGGATTTTAATTCTTCATCTCTGATGAAGTTGAGTTTGGCTGGGTAGGAAATTATTTGTTGAAATTGTTAATCTTTGAGAATTTTGATTATTGGACACTAGTGCCTTCTAGCTTGTAATGGTTCTGCTGATAGATCTACTGCTATTTTGATTGACTTTCACAGTAGGTTGTCTGGTCATTTTCTCTTGTTGCCTATAGGATTTTTTTCTTTTGTACCTACTTTGTTTAGGCAAATCACTATTTGTCTAGGGGCTAGTCTTCTCATTTGAAGGCTTGCAGAGATTCTGTGTATCTCATGTTTGGATGGTCACATCTCTGATGAGATGGGGAAATTTTTCTTGTATAACTTCCTAGAATACTTACTCCAGTGTGTTCTTGATTTTCTTTTATTATTCTGTGATACCAATCAGGTGTAAGTTTGGCCTCTTGATATAATCACACATCTCTTAGAGGCTTTATTCTTTCTGAGTTTTATTTCTATGTTTTTTACTGATTGGGTTAATTCCATATTTTGGTCTTCAAGTTTTGAGATTCTTTCTTCTGCTTGATTCTGTTTTCTATTATTGTCATCTTCTTATTTATTTCCTGGGTGAAATCTGTTATGACTAAAATCTCTGTTAACAAAGTTCTTTTATTGTTGCATCTTGTCTGTCTTAGTCTTATTTACTCTTTCCATCGATTCCCTAATCCCTGTCAGATTCTGGGGCCAGTCACTGGTGACTTACATTGTTTGGGCTCCTATGTCTGATTTTTCAGGGGTCTTCTCTTTGTAACATTAGAAATTGCCTGTGTTCTTATGTTGATTTTTCTTATTTGTGACAGATCTCATTCTTTTCTCTTTGGTTCCATTATTCAGTGGCAATGGGAGAGGCTTTCACTTCTGATGTTTGCTCAACCTTCTAGTCTTCCCTAATCAGGGCTCTGAATTGGTTCTATTTTGAAACAGGGCAGGGGGTGGAAAGTTTTGCTGTGTCTTGTAGTTTTGAAAGTCAAGTAAGGTAGAGGATGGGGAGCTAGGATTCAGAAACTACTTGCAAATCATAATGTTCACTGATTGTGATATGGATTCACTGAGACCCACTCCTCACCACCACACATTGATCTCTTTGGAGGGCTTCCTTGTCCTTTTCTAGCCACACCAATCTTTTTCCCGTGACTGAATCAAGGTAGGTAGTAGGATAGTGTTAAATCATTTACTCACACTTGGACTTGCTTAGTCTGACTGGCTCTGCCACCATCTTTCTGTGAATCCCAATTTTCAATACCCTAAGACTCAGCACTCTTTCTGTGCCTCTGGAGTTTGTGCTGTCAGGATATTTCCCCTGGGTCATGATTGACTCCTGAGTAGTTAATCCACCAGTCACAGAGATAGGGTCAGATCTGTCGCTCTGTGATGAGCAAGCTGGAACACTATCCTTCTCAGTTTTCAAGATAGTGGCAAGGTGCCTTTTTTGTGTTCTCCAGTGGGACTTTGACTTTGAGAACCCTTGCTGTTGCCCCTTGCAGCTCTTGCTGTCAGGTACACTGGTGGTGAGGTAGATCCTGGAGCCAACAGTTATTCTCAGTGGCTTCTTCCTGAGAAGGGCTTTGTTGATTTTTTAAAAATGATGCTCAGCTTCTGCACTCTGGGAAGTGCTAGGAGCCAAGCAGAATTGTTGCAGCACCAGCCACTTCACCAGAAGACCCCTGGCCACTTGCACCTGTTGCTGAGTCCCTACTCAGTCAGCCACAAACACACCCACTTACTCACTGACATGTACACACAAATTTCCATTAAATCATTTACTCACACTTGGACTTGCTTAGTCTGACTGGCTCTGCCACCATCTTTCTGTGAATCCCAATTTTCAATACCCTAGTATTTTAAAGCATTATTTAAAGTTTCTATAATTATGTAGGAATATTATAGCTTATAATTAATGATTACATATACATATATATACACATGTTTATTCATATATGTATAAATATGTAGCTGGGCTCAGTGACTCAGCCTGTAATCCCGCACTTTGGGAGGCCGAGGTGAGTGAATTGCCTGAGCCACGGGTTCGAGACCCACCTGGGCAACTTGGCGAGACCTCATCTCTACAATAAATTTTTAAAAAAATTAGCCGGGCGTGGTAGCACATGCCTGTAGTTCCATCTACTTGGAAAGCTGAGGTGGAAGGATTGTTGGAGCCCAGCAGGTCGAGGCTGTAGTGGCCGAGAGCAGCCACTGAACTCCAGTCTGGGGGACAGAGTGAGACTCCAACTCAAAAAATAAATAAATAAATAAATAAATAAATAAGCAAACATGTAGAGATATTTGTTATTTTAAACACGCTTGTCATCACACATGTCTCTATATAAGCACATATGCATGCCTTCAGCTTGCTGACTGAATATTTTTGGACTTGTCAGCATCCATAATTGGGTATACATTTACATATTAATATACATATATATACATATATAATATATATACATTTCCTATACATGTATATATCCTATTGCTTTTATTTCTCTGGGGAACTCTGACTAATATAGACAGCAATAGGTAAGCATGTTAATTTAGAAATAGATACATATAAAAATTTTGTTTTATCTCCACATCTTTAAAATAAAAATAATATTAAAACAATTTTACTTCATAAATTGTTCTTCAAATCTGCATTAATCTTCTTTTACTATATCATGTAATTTGCAATAAACATGAGATATACAAGTAAAAGATATAGTTGCCTCTCTTTCTCCAGAATCATACTGATGGATTCTTATCACCTTGTCTCTGCTGGAGTCTCTTACACAATCTGCTTAAATTTTAGTGCAGAAATAGCTAGCTCATAAATATAATCATTTCCTAAAAGTTAATTTTCTCTAAATACTTTTAAATCTATTCTTCTTTATTTTTAAAATAAATTCTATTTTTAACCACAGAGCTTTAAATAGCGAGTTTTAATTTTCACAAAACTGATATGTGAATATTTGCTCTTGTGCAGAAAATTTATCTCTGTATTTAAACATGTGTGGGAAAAGGAAAAAGAAAACCATAAAAAGACATAGTTTGATTTTTAGCTGAAGATAAGATCAAACTCTCTGAGAGAAAGAAACATTTCTAGCACATTACTTTGCTGGTAAGACCACCACATGTGTGGAAAGCTCAGTGGGCAGGTGGGCTGGCCCATTATTTTTGTGTCTTCAGGGCATCTTTAAACTATCTGTAGTTTATGTAATTTCTTTTGTGTAGTATATTTCTGGTGAGAAAATATATGACATCCACCATATTCTTAAAGGCATCCCAGACCATCATGATAAGCTACTAGTTCAATGTTTTCTGGGTGCTAGTTATTTCATACTATTCTTAAATATTGTTTGAATTACCAATAGAGTACTAGATTAGGACTGATAATTGATGACAGATGCAAGTGCCAATTATAAAACATGACAGGTCCTGTTTTAAATTTTGTGTTCATGGTGTAGCTGATGTACTCCTGTAGATGCGTTTATGAGTAAGCTAGGCTACAAGTTTGATTTGGATATGGAAATGAATAGATTATGAAGGACAGCTAATTTTGTATCAGTCATATTGTCTCTTGGTTCACAGGATAGCTGATGGCACAGACTGACAAACAAATGGTTTCAAATTACAAAATGATCTCTTTGTTACCTGACATATGGCTGCCCAGAGTGCCACTTTCCTTTCCAAATGAATTCTGATGTGCAAAAATTACTGCATCAGTCATTGGTAATATTCTTTACATTTATTTTGCTTTATAAAATATCAAAGCATGGTGAAATTACACAAATATGTTAAAGAACTCTACATATTTCTTTCAAAGTCAATGTTAGAAAGTTCATTCTCATCATTTCTTAGATATTTCTAGCTTGTGAATTACATTTTTAATACATAAACTGTAATAACATGCACTTGATATAAAGGTATGATAATAATATGTCTTATGTTTTATTATTGTGTTATTTGTATGAACACACAAACACATATTGCAGCCATACACAAGGCCTCAGACCCAAGAAGAGTTTTCGTTTGAATCTGAATTCAGAAAACAAAAGCTATATCCTAGATGGATAAGCAGTGAGACGGGAGGATTTTCTTCTTACTTTTTGGGGTCAACCTTTGTGTTCTATTCAGTCCTTTAGTTGATTTGGGGGCCCACCTATACAAGTACTTTACTCAGTCTACAGATTCAAATGTTAATCTTATCCCCAAACTCCCTCACTAGACACACCCAATGTAATGTTTGACCAGTTATCTGGGAATCTCATGGTCATGCAAGTTGACACATAAAACTAACCATTCATTGCCAGTGACTTAAAATCGCTCTGTGTGGTCTTACATGATCCTGTGTAGCCCTGAGAGAAAAAGCATAATCATATTTTCAAAATAATGCTGCATGTTTATTGACTTTACACAATAATCATGTGTGTTTTCGTCCACAAGTTTATTTTCCTCAATATTCTATTTGTAAGTTTCATACATGTTGATTCTTGGGGCTTTGGTTATTTAATTTTCATTACTCTATGGTTGTCCATTGCAAAAATATACCACCTTCCAGTTAGCAATTCTGCTGTTAATAGATATTTGAAAGTGTCCAGGTTGAATTTTTATGAAAAAAGCTCCCTTGTACATTACTTATTATGCTCATGAAATTATAGGACTTTAACTAGGAGTATATTGACTAGGTCATAGGGTATATAAAATGCCAACTGGCATATACAATTTTCCCATAAGTGCAAGTCTTTTTCTAAACTCTTGTATTAGAGTGATCTACATGTCTATTGCTGTGCAATACTGTATTATTTTCACCAGAATATCTGTATTAAATATTGATAGTTAAAAGTATAAATATTTCAAAAACTTTGTTTTTCCCCTTAAAGATTATTTTAGCTATTCTTAATTACTTGCATTTTATATAAACTTTAAATTTTTTTACTTTTTATTTCAAGGATGTCAGGAACAATTCAGGGTTAGGTATACAAATATTCACTGTACAGGTAAAGTCTGGGCTTCACTTTGGTCCCCATATCACCTAGTTTGAGATTAGGTACCTGTATTGATGAAGAGTAACCCTTCCTTCCTTACCTGGCAATTTCCCACTACTACCAATCCATTTCTTATAGTATTATAATAATTGTTCAGAGTCTGCTTATGAGTAAGAACATGTCGTACTTAGTTATTTGCTTTTGTGATAGATGACTGAGTATTACAGACTCTAAATCCAGAATAATGCTAAAATATTGCTGGAATTTTGACTGACATTTTATTCAATATATATAGATTAGTTTAAATACAATCAATATTAATAGTACTAATGCATCTCATTTAGTCACATAACTGTCATCTATTTTTGTTTGGCAAACAATTCTTATGCAAGTTTTGCTGGGTTTATTTCTTGGTAAGTCAAAATTTTAGTGATTTTATATATTTTATTAATTTTTATGATGGTTAGTATGTATAAATCAATAATTTTTGTATACCTACTTTCATGGAATACAATTTTATTATTCTAACGATTTATGTATTGATTCCTAAAATGTTCTACAATGTTAATATTTATAAGTAATAATGTTTCTAGTTTTTCCATTGGAATCTATAATTAATTTCTTTTCACTTGCTTTACTGTACTGACTAGTTTTCTGTTTATATATCATAACCAGACAGTAATAGTTTTATTTGCAATGTGTAGCACTCCAAAAGAAAATGTTAAATTTCATGTTAAATAGTATATTTGGTAAAGATGTTATGAAGTTTTTGTAGTAGCTGGTTTCACAGAAGGACTTTTCTAATGTAATGAATGGCAATACACCAGGAGTATGCATTTTTATTTTACAACTGACTTCCTGTAGTGCATACCTGAAATGAATATCACACAATTACGTTGTCGCCTCGATTCTGAGCTTGTGCTGCTGAATTTGCCAATCAAACGCCTAAGTTTACAGTCAAGACATTTACAAAGAACTCTCTAGGTGGCAGTTCAAAATCTGAGAAAATACAAAATTTATGATGAAGCGTTAGGAATATTACATTGGTATATAATGTATAATTCTACCTCTGTTGATTATGTTTGATTTTATTTGGAAGCAGCAATATCTCACCAGGATTAATTATATATTTTAAAATATTATCCTTGCCTCCATAGCCCTAAATTTACATGTTGAGGATGCAAGCAGTACTTTGAACTGACTGATACAATTTTGTTAAATTACCTCTTTTTTTTGTAAATAAGTTAGAGCTGGTTTATGTTATTTGTATCCAAGTACCCTGACTGATACATCTCAGGATTTTCAAACACTTCAAAGTATCTGTGTTTATACTCACATACTGCTACATTCATGCCTATTCCTCCTCTAATCCTACTTTTATGTTGAAGCTATACCACTTAGGACTTTGCTTTTGACAATGTTCTCTTTGCTATGATTATCAATTTCAACTTCCAACTGCATTATTATTGTTCTATCAGATCAAAAACGTGTTTTTAAAAATATTGGATTTTGCTATCATACTCCATTCAGCTACTTTCTTATGTCAATTTATCCTTATAATAAAGTTCTTCAAAATATTTTCATACACGCTGTATTCACTTATCATCTCCCAGTTGCTTGTCAACCAACTTGAATCAAACTTTCATACCCACAATTTTACTGAAACCTCTCTTTAAGGTTTCCAATGATTACCCTATGCCACAGCCAATGAAAAACTTCCTGTCCTTCCTTAAGGACTATATCTGCAGTATCTGATGGAATTGACCACTTCCTTCTTGAAATAATTTATTTTATTGGTTTGGGTTATGACAAGTCTTCACACTTCAGTGGTCATAACTCATCTTTTATTGCCCTCTCCTCTGCAAGACTGCAAAATTTTGTAGTTTCTTTCCTTGATATGGTCTTCACCCTACACCTTTGCATAGCTTCATTATTCATTTCTGGTATCCTGTATTACTATCCAACATCACTCTCTACAAATTGTTCAATTTTATTTTATTCATAAAATGTAATACTGTCGGACATATTTTATTTTTAACTTATGTGTATTTATAGTCACTCTCACATGTTTATGTGAGCTATTGCCTTAGTGGGTTGATAGCATTATGGATTGTATCCTCGGGAACTGGTAAACCAATGGCACACAAAAGACACTCTCTCTATATTGGATCAATACAAACCAATGGAGTTCTATGCCATCTGTTTATAATTAATTCATTCTGCTTTTATTTGAGCACATTTAAAACTGAAAATAAAACAAAGTAGAAATCCAACTATCATCTTTTTAGAAGAACTGAGTATTTCATACAGTCAATTTTCTTCCAGCATGAGAAGTCATAAATTACACTTATATAACATCTGTATTCCATAATCAAATAACTTTGGAAGTGTTGCACAATATACAATCTTCTTAGAATGTCACCATTCAAATATATATGTTAAAATATCTGGAGAATTTTTGAATGTGAAAACCTTGTTTAATTATCTTATTTTAGATTATGTTAATGTTTTATTTAACATTTTATTTTAATTAATCTCTAAACACTATGTGGTTCGGGAATACATACACATGTATTATTATATATTATATTATACATGTGTGCATATATTATTATATATTATATTATGTATACATTTGTATGATACATATTATTATTAGGGAATATATATTTATATATATACATATTAATGTGTATATACAGTCATCACAGTGTACTTAATTTTAATATTATTCCATGTCAGATAAAATATAGGTGCCCTAAAACCATAAATCTCTTTACTTTCCACCACTTATATTATAATTTTATATGTATTATATCTACAATCATTTAAGTCTTATCACATAATCTTATATCTTGAGCTTTCAACAGTTCTGTTCATTTTTTAAAAGGTAAGAGGAGGAAAATAGTCAAATAACTGAGATATTACTCCTTTTTCTTTTTGCTTTTCTTTTATTTCTGAAGTTTGAAATTTCCTTATAGTACCCATTTCAATTCATCCTGAAGAAGTTGCTTTAGTATTTTTCTTGGAGAATGTTTGCTGCTGAAAAGTTTTTTAAGTTTTCCTTCATTTAAGAATGCCTTTATTTTGCCTCATTCATGAAGGATATTTTTTGTTGGCTAGCGCAAACTGAGTTGACAGTTCTTTTCTTTCATTAGTTTCTAGATAGTCCATTGTCTTTTTGTCACCATGGTTACTGATTAAAACATCCATCATTACTAAAATTTTTATTTCATAGCGTATAATATGTCATGTTTTTCTGACTACTTTTAATACTTTGGTGTTTAAACTTTCACATTATTTTTCTGAGCATGGTTGTCTTGTTATTCATAATGGAGTTTGTGATATTCTTGACACTGTAAGTTTATGTTTTTCATAAAATTTTAGAATTTTTGTTCAAATGTATTTCTTCAAATACATTTTCTAAATTATTTTCTGTCTCCCTTCCTTATGGAACTCCATAGTTATGATTGTTAGACCTCTCTTGATATTGTCCCACAGTTTCAAGATTCTTGGTTTATTAGCTTTTTTTTTCTTTGTAATCTTCATTCTCTCCTTGCTTTAGATGAAATAATTTCTACACTTCTCTCCTAAGGCTACTATCTCCTCTGTCTTCTCCATTGTACTATTAAAGATATCCAGTTAAATTTTGATTTTTCAATATTATATTTTTATATCAAAATTAGTATTTGGTTCTTTTTCCATTTCTATGACTTTCCAAAAACTTCTCTCTTCATCAATTTCAAGAGTACTCTATAGTTTTACTTAAAGGTGTATACACACACACACACACACACACACACATACACACACACACATACACACACACACACACACGCCACACACACACACACACACTCACACACAGCATATAGCCCCATGGAGATAAAACTTGGTTATCAAAGCAAACAAACAAAAACCTTGGAAAGGCTGTTGTCAATGTAATCCTTGACTCCTAAGCTGAGTTTCCCTTTAAAATATTAAATAAAGAAGCCACTTATGAGTGAGGTCTTTAAAAAAACAACTACTTTATAGATCTTGATAATTCTCACATCTGAGTCTTCTCAAGGTTGGCATCTATTTACTATTTTTTCTTTAAAAATGGTTGTTATTCCCTTTTCCTGTTCTCATGTTGTCTTACTTCCTTTGTATTTCAAATAACTTTAGATAGTATCATGGACATTTTGAACATCAACTTGTAAAACCCGAGGTCCTGCTAAAATTCCCTGGAAGGTATTGGTGATTTGGTTTTATTTTGATTTGTCTTGTTTTAGCAGGCTATGAATCCAGTTTGGATTAGACCACAATTTTGTCTTTGTTCTCTGGACAGCAGTGCCAGTTCAATTTTCAAAATCTATTCTATGCTGATTTGGGTTTGCTTCATGTGCACAGCACTGTTTGAGCTTTGAGTAGTGGTTTGGACTGTAGTTTATTTTTCACAATCTTTGCTATATTGATTTAGTTCCATCCTGCAGGCTTCGGACCAGACTTGGGTCATTTTATACACAGATTTAGGGGATGTTTTTTCTTCAGCTCTCTTCTATAAGAAATACCCTCCATACTTTCTATCTTTTGGAGATCCCTTTTCCTCTTCTCTCACCAGGAAATATGGGGTTTCTCTTAGAGCTTTCGTTCTCTGTGCAGCTATGACAGCTACAACTTCACAATTCAAATCTTGCCTTTGCAGCCAAACCACAAGAACATAAAAAAGAAAAAAAAAGATTACTTAATGCAAATAGGTGAATTTTCCCTCATTCTTCCAAGTGCCTCCTTTTTTGGCCCTCTGGACAGAAAGAACTTCTCATGGAGTTTTTTCATCCATGGAAGCTCCCTTCTGCCTATTCCCAGGTCATGCCAGGGAGTTAAAGTAGAATAAATAAACAACAACAACAAAACTAGGGAAGACCTCCATATGGGTCACTTCTTAAAATTTTCCCAGGTAGTTTACTTTATGAAGTCTTCATGAAATTTCTTGCATTTTGCCCAGAGGTTTAGTTATCATCTTTATCCCATGATAGGTCATAAAATCTTAATTCCAAAAGCGTTCTGAATGCATAGTTGGGAGGAGAAAATGCTACACAGACAGGCCAAGAAGAATCTGAACAGAAAGGTATTGTTAGGGATACCTCTCCTTTTGTTAGCATTAGATGATACCCTTTTTATCCAACAATGTTTCTGCATGATTGTTCATGCTTCTTCGAGCCTAAGCAAAAAGATGGGTATTTTTCCCTGTCTTCATTCTTAAGACCCCCGTTCTACATAAAACTTTTGATTCAGCACATCTGTTATGTTCATCTTTTGTCATAGAAGACTCAGCCATGATCATTATTATGGAGAGGAAGGGTTCCCTGCAAGGAAGAAAGGCTGAAATTCTACAGTCAGTGATCTAACTTCCAGAGAGACTTGCTTGGTTCTAGGGCTTAAGCTGAGACTGACCAGGTATGAATGTAGCCTTTGGCAGTCAGAAATTGCCTACAGAGGATGGAGACTGCAGTCAGGAAATCAGTGGGAAATGAGCCTTTTTAAAGGGATATGTGTGTGTATGTGTGTATTTTGTGTGTGTATGTGGTTCATTAAATGTTAAAGGAAGACAACAGTACTACTTATTCAAGGTAGTTTTGAAGATTACATTTATGAAGTCACAAGAGTGACATGTAGAAGCTCTCAATAAACTGAATTCTTAAATAATTTTGCATAAACAATTTCACAGAAATACGAATGGTACACATTGCATATTTGTTAAAGAGATCCTTCAAATATCGATATGAAGCTTATTTACACCAAAGATCTTAAATATAGGTGTCCTTAAAAAATAGGCTGGGATACCATTTAAGGGCAGCCTTAAAATAATATGGGATAATATAAGACACATATGACCTAGCATGAATTTTCAAATAAGTATTTATGTTTGATTTTATCTCAACGATTCTGGAGCAAACTGTAAATGACAAACTGCATAATTGATCTATGTTTATTTTTTCATAAGTGTTGATTTGGATAGTTTTCTTTTCTTCTTTTAAATACAATAAAAAGAGATTTTAATACTTGTAATTGGGCAATTTTTCCTGAATCCATTTATTTCCATATCTTGAAAAATCTGAAGGTCTGGCAGCTCTGAGGCAGCACCTTTAGATGGTTCCAATTTGACATGACTGTGTCACCTGCCTCTTTGAGATGGAGCCTGCAATCTCCAAATCCCCAGTTAGTCTCAGCCCTTCTTCTTGCTGACATTTCCACTACACTGAACAAGGGTGTTTCTTTTTTATCATCAAGTTTTATTTTTGCTTATTTGTTTATATACTGTGTTGAAAAGAAATATTACACACACACGTCCTGCATCCACATACTGACATCAAAAATTTTCATTGTGAAACCCCAACACTAAGAAAAAAAAATAACTAAATATCTGCTCATTTCTTTTTGCCTCCTATTAGATAGTCAGAAAACCTCTATATAATTCCAAGACTAATATTGATTATTAAGTCAGTGCTTCTCAAAGTTTAATGTGCATGTGGATCCTCTGAGGATCACATTAACATGCAAATGACCATTCAGTAGGTCTGGAGTAGACCTGAGACACTGAAATCCTGGTCAGTTTCCAAATGAGGCTGATGCTGGGTTCTGAAGAGCACATGGTGAGTAGCAAGGAGTGGACTGCTAGCTGTTACTCAAACATAGTGTGTTGTTCAAAATAAACAAACTGATAAAGCTTTCTATCTCATGAAGGACCTTACGAAGACTTGAATATAAGGCAATTTTATTCTCATCCCCAAAATAATTTAGAGTACAATAAAAATCTTTAAAAAATTATTTGTACAAATATAGCTATTTCTAGTAGATTATGAGGCAGGCACACTGATTGACAGCTATATGGGTCGAGAAAATAAAGGATGCACCAGACTGAATCATGAAAAACCTAGGATTTGATATGTCAGTCCGTGATTCTTTAACTGGTTTATCGGTTTGCAACCAACAACTTCCACTCTGTGTACTGAATAAAGCAAGAGATCTGTGAGGAAGCTTAGTCTCATAAGACACTGGATTCTGATATCTATCTTGTCTTCAACCACTCAGTCTAACTTTCAAATCATGCTGTGCCTGGGTGAGGATAAATGATGAGCGTATATGGTATTAATCTTCATTCTTCATTGTAACCATTCACATGTGGGCCTGGTCTACATGACTTAGTTTCTGTCTTTGTTTGCTTCATCAGTTTTTCTGAGAAATGTTTGACAGGAGCTGCTACGTGCCAGGTATTGAGGATATAAAGCAGAGTAGTACGCAATATTTATCCTCTGACATCGCATAGCCTAGTTTCTAGGTACAGACTGAGCTCTGCTTGCCTTCTGCCCAAAGATGGTGGCTTTCCCCCACCTCACAGTTCCCTTTCCCAGGAAATGATCTTTTGCATTTCTGCTTTCTGAGATTCCACTCCTCCTAATATGGACCATTTTGAACATTAATACTTTTACCTTGCATAGTTTTGCCACCTGGATAGACACCTATGTTTCCATTTATTATCTCCAGATTGACTCAACTTAAATATTTTAATATCAAATCTGCTTGAATTCTCTCTTTTGGGCAATAACACCCTCCCCAGATGTAAGCCCCAACGTCCAATTAAGTTTGGTCTTTAGCATTTCTAACTCTCTATCGCCAGGTATCACTATCACAGCTCAGATGCATAATATAGAAGCATAAGGTAGCGTTAAAAATTAAAAATAGGCCGGGCTTGGTGGCTCAGCCTGTAATCCCGTGCTTTGGGAGGCTGAGGTGAGTGGATTGCCTGAGCCCGCAGATTCGAGACCCGCCTGGGCAACTTGGCGAGACCTCATCTCTACAGTAAATCAAAAAATTAGCTGGGCATGGTACCACGTGCCTGTAGTTCCACCTACTTGGAAGGCTGAAGCGAAAAGATCACTGAAGCCCAGTAGGTCGAGGCTGCGGTGGCCAGGAGTGGCCACTGCACTCCAGTTTGGATGACAGAGTGAGACTCCAACTCAAAAAAAATATAAATAAATAAAATTGAAAACATGTCATTTAATGTTCTCCCATTTCTGGATACCCTGTCATTGTGAGTTGTAGAAATCCTCTTTGTTCTCTCTTTTATTTTTTGTCCCATCTCTCCTGATAAATGTGGTATTCTACTTCCCACACCCAGAAAATAAAATTAACCCAAGTATGATGATGAATAGTCATGACTATATCTGGATTACAAAATATTCATGTATATAAAGCAAGAAGACAATGGAGGAGAGGGGAAGTCAAAGATTTTTTGATACTCATTTTTTTGAAACTTTTCCTACATGAGTCCCTCAAATACTCTTAGATATGCACTAATTTCTCTTTCATGATCACACACACTCTACAATATACAAAAGTTATATGAATATATTTTATGTTTGGTTGCATTTTAATATCTTCAGCCAAGTGTTAGAGGGTGAAGTAGAAACACTTGGAAAGCACTGGGATAGGATGAATTTAATGCTTATTCAGCATATTGAGAAAAACTTTCCTAAAACACCAAAACAGTATTCAGACAGAAAATTGAAGATTTTAGAGGTAAGAAGGACTGATAATAGTTGAGTTGTTTATAAAGCTAAACTTATACAGACTTACTCTTGGGTTTTGAGGAAATGAATTTCTATTATTTTTTTATCCAGAGCTTACTTTTTGCCTTGAGTTAAAAATAAGAAATTGAAGAATGAAAATTAATCTTCATCATTTTATTTCTTCCTTTTGCCCTCTATCAACTTTGTATTATTATCTAATATTGCTCTGGTCTTTCTGGCCAATAATCAAGATTTTGACATGAATATGTCATTTTAATGTCAGTTAGTTCCTTACTAAACATTTATTACAATTTTTTCTCTCACTTGTCTTTTTCCTTGAGCAAACATGACATGAAGCATTTCCACAAGAGCCTGTTCTCAGAGAAATTAAGGTCAGTGAAAGGCCAAACCAAATGGTAATGGACTTAGGAAGAAGAATGGATGATGCATTTCTCAGCTGTACCAGGCGAAGCAAGCTACACTATAATTTATTTTTTTTACTCTTGTAGAGTTAAAAAAATTGCACTTTTCATGTACAATAGCATATGAAGCAATCTTTATTCTAATTTTTTATTTGTTTCAGGTACCATTTATTCACTGATAGATTTGAGTTGAGAATTTATTATTTTCTCTTGTGAAAAACATTAATGGCATTTAAGAATTTGAAATAATCAGGTATAAATAATTAAATGACTAAATTATTGGAAAATAAACCTCCAAGAAAAATAAAATTTAAATATTCAATTATGCAGAAAAGTGTTGATCTTGTAAACATAGAACTTCATTATCTCCTAATTATAGTGGTCTTCCCTTCATCAATGTCATCACTGTCTTACAATCATTCATACATTAAACCTAAAGTCTCTCCTTGACCCAGCTAAACCCTATATTCCAGTAAAGTTAAGTTTATTCATCCAAAAACATATATTTCTTGCCTATTTGTGCCTTTGTTTTGCTAGTGCTACAACTCAAGTCCTGGCCCAAACTTTGTGCATGACCAAGGAGAGTTTTCTTACTTTTCAATCTTTACCTCATCCATTCCATCTATGACCAGTTTTGTTTCCCAAAAACATCTGTGTTATTTTTACTTCCATATTCAAATATCTCCAAATATTTATGACAGGATTTCATAATCTTTATACTGTATAAATATCACCTGGGCACTTGATTTATAAATGCAGGTGCCAGATGCCTAAAGACAAACTCTAGATATTCTGTTGGAAAAGATTGTTTGACCAAGATTGTTTTTAAAATTTTGCTTCCAGGTAATTTTTAAAGCGGGTGCTCCAAAGCTTGCACAAGTGTTTTTCTACAGGATAAAGTTTAAGTACAAGCCTCCCCAAGTAAAGGCATGAATGAATCTCTAACCCAGCTAAGCAAGTGCTTTATTTTAGCTAAGCAATTCTCTTAATTTCCCCCAAAATACTATACCTGTGATTCTTAAAAACTTTGTTGTATGTAGCTTAGTTGGGGGGACCTGTCCTCAACTACTCATTTACCAAACTCTTTTTAATATAAATGGGTACAGAGCAATTCCTGCTTCCTCCAAGAAAACTTTTATTGACAGCCAATTCTACATGAATTTATTTCTTTTTCTGTACTTCTATTTGGGGGGCCAGCCCCCAAAAAGAGATTTAGGAGGTCCCTTGGAAGGTGTAATGTTGTTGGCGTTTCTATAGGGATAGATATTAAAAAAAAGAAAGAAGGAGGGATAGATCTAAAGAGACAGAAAGAAAGTGGACATCTGTTCAACGGATTGACCAGAAGCCGTTTACTGGGGGTTTACAGCTTGTATTTATCCCAAATTTTACAC
>NW_007247220.1:464576-471838 GCF_000164805.1 Carlito syrichta
TTTCCCCAAGCATGAGGAATGAGGATCCCAAAATTATTTCACTGTTCCTCATGCTTGGTTAATATTTTCTCAAAAGCAGTACAATTCTAATATCATAATATTCTAATAATCAATAACTTTTAAAACCTATGCATGCACAACACCTAATAACCAAACTAAATCCCAATTCCTCTCCATTTTACGCTAATTCTACCTACACTATAGAAACTCTTAATTATAGCCCAAACCAATTCCTAAGGAACGTAACCCAGCCCAAAGCTCATGTTGGGCCTTTAGGAATGTGGTCCAGCCCAAAGCTTGTGCTGGGCTGTTTCTAGTAGCTCTAGATATTTATCTGTATTATTAAGGTTGAAACAGCACTTTGTATGTATATACTAATTCTACAAATATACTACTAAATCTTTAAAGAAGCTTGTACCATATTAAAGGCTCCCAAATGTGACCTGAGTTGAATTATGCGAAACCGCAGTCTGTGCGAAACCGTAGTCTGTGAGAAACGGGAACAATGAACTCCTAAAGTAAACCATGCCTGTCATACTCTCAGAACTTCATGCTTAGATCATCAAAGTCCCTGCTAGTAGAACCTGCCAAAACAGCAAAGAAGAGAAGAGGCAATGGCCTTCAGCTTCTGAACTCGTCCTAGCAGTCTCAGGGTCCACAGCCTGCCTGGATCCCTAACACGTAGGCAGGCCTCCATGGCAGGCTCCCAACACTTCTACATACTTATTGTTTTATCAGCAGCCTTCATACACTTAATGTGCATTCCACTCAGGTAAGTAAAAACTTTACGTGGAATATGAAGGCAGGAGAGTTTTCAAGGACCTAGCTTGGCTCTGTAACCTAGCTGAACCCCTTATGGAAATTGATCTTGTTGTGAATGTCCTTGTGTTTAAGATTTTTATTAAATAGATTTTCTCATCTCCTTTTTTTCCCCATTATTTTCTTCTTCCACTTTTTAAAGAAAAGTGTAAGTCCCACTTATCAAGAATCTTCTTATAGTACACAGAGGAACAAATAAAAAGCTACATTTAAACACCATTGACTGAGAAACTCCTTTAATAAAGGCACCATCCTTCTGGAGGTCTTTATGACTTTCAGTGACTAGTGTGTATACTTGTTCTGGTGTAAGGTGTAGTAACTGGATTAGAATGTGTGAAGTGCAGTTAGGGTGTTCTGAAATCAAATGCAGATATGTAATCTTTAGAGTGGAATATCAGAAGTATTGGCAGCTTTAGCTTTAAACTTTATTACATTTCCTAGCAATTGTATTAGAGTGGACCATTTCTGGAGAAAACCTGAAAGCTTTTGGAAGCCTAATTTCTTTTACATTTTTAAGTGTATCATATACAAGCTTTTCATTAAAGTGTTTTTGTTAATATCTACAGCATAGGATGTAGTCCTAAAAGCAGGATATTCAACAAAATTATTTAGAAAACTCTTAAAATATTTCCAATATTATGGGATTGTTCTAAATGCCAATTTCAGGTAATTTTAGCTTCATAGACCAGGTACTTCTAAGAGAAGGAATAATAGTTATAATTATTAAATAGTGGTTTTTGCAAGGCCTGTGTGTATCCCAAGAAATAAAAGAAAATAATTGAATGCAATGTTTGAGTACAATCTTTCTAAAGTCATGTGAATTAAAAATTTTTGATTTTAAAAAAATTGAACAAAAATCCAAAAGGGGTTTTCAGATGAATTACCATTTAGATTTTTGCTGTTTAAAAAAAGTCACAAAATTCAAAGGAGTCAAATAATTGAATGACATTAATAGATCAAAACTCCCACCTTTTAAAACTATTGTTTATGTACACAAGGCTTTATAGCACTTAAAATATAAAGGCAAAAAATAGAAATCAAACTCATCCTGAGCTAGTCTCATTCTTGCAATAAACCATATTCTAATATTGATATAAAATACTATAAACATGCATTTAACCTCAGAAAGATAATAATTTGCAATATTTTATTTTTTATGTTCAATATTTAATATATGTTAATAGTGTACTATTCTATTATTTCTACTTTAAAAGCAGGTGTGACAATAGCATAATCCATATTGTTTAATTTAGAACCTTATCATCATAGCAAATGGAAAGTTGAACTTTATTTATGTACATGTAAACATAAATGTTTAAACCATTTAACTTATACAAATATAGTTGTCAGTTACAAAATATACAAAAATGCATCATTCACAAATCTTTTTTAAATATTAAGCAAAATCATCAAAACCACTGCTTTATGAATGTTACTAAAAATAAAAAAGCCACCCTAAACCACAATGAGTTATTGTGTTATGCCTATTATGATTGCTGTTATCAGGTGGGAAGGGGGTGAAGACTGAAAAAATCACCTCTTATGTACAGTGTGCACCAGTGAGGGTGATGGGTACTCTTAAAGTCCAGACTTCTTCACGACTATACAATGCATCCATGTAAAGGAAAACCATTTGTACCCCTAACGCTATTGAAAAAAAAACAAAAAAAGAAAAAGAAAAGATAAATGTCAGAGAGGTTGTGTAGAAACCAGAACCCTTGTCCACTATTACTGGGAATGCAAAATGATGCAGCTACTGGAAAAATGGTATGGAGATTCTCCAAAAAATGAGAAATAGATTATCACATGACTCCTCAATCTCAATTCTGGAAAATATCTGCTATTCTTTGGATGTAGTTTGACCCCATAAAAGCGCATATCAAAATTTATTTCTCAATATTCAGTGTTGGGAGGTGAGGCCTACTGCAAGGTGCTTGGATTATACGGAGGTCATGAAGGTGACTCCCCTATAAATGGTGTGGTGCCCTTCTCATGTTTGTATATTCTCTCTCTCAGGCGATGGGATTAGTTCTTGTGGGAACAAATTACTTATCTCAAGTGGGTTTTCATAAAGTAATCTCTCTTCTCTGGTTTTTCCTCTTTATATCTTTCCCCTTTACCTTGGAAAGCACTCACCAGAAGCCCAGCAGATAATGGCACCATGCTTCTTGTATTTCCCAGCCTGCAGAACTGTGAGCTAAGTAAACCTCTTCTTTTAAAAAACAAATTACCTCACCTGAGGTATTATTTTTCACAAACACAAAATGGAGTAAAGCAATATCTAAAAGAATTAAATCAGGATCTTGAATAGATATCTACACATCTGTGTTTACTGTAGCACTATTCATAATAACCAACGTATGTGGGGGAAAAACTGAACATCTATCTACATATACATGGATAAAGAAAATGTGGTTTATACATACAATGGAATGTTGTATAGCCTTAAACCAGAAGGAAATTCTACTATTTGAGATAATATGGAATTAGCTGGAGATTGTTAATAAGTGAAATAATCTGGTCACAGAAACCCAATTACTGCATGACTTATCTTATGCAAGGCATCTAAAACAGACAAGCATAGAAGCAGACAATAAATTGGTGATTACCAAGAAATGGAGAAAGGAGGATATCGGAATTTTTACTTAGTGGGTATAAAATGAGTTATACAAGAAGAGTTAATTCCTGTGAGCTGCTGTTCAACATTCTTCCTATAGTTAAAAATAAGGTATTGTACACTTACAAATTGTTAAAAGGGTGGTTCTTAATGTTCAGTGCTCTTACCACAAAAATAAACAAACAAATGAAGAGACACAGGAAATTTTGTGGTGATAGTAATATGAGTACACATGTTCAAACTCATCAGATGGTATACACTAATTATATACAGCTATGCACACCCATTTTATCTCAATAAAGCTAAAAAATATTGCTTTGTATTTTCATATTAACCTTTATTTATAAACATGTTTATTATTTTGTTTAATAGGAACTCGTTTCCATTTTTTTCTATTATGTTCTGTTAACACAATAAGATTGTAATCTATTGCTGGGCATGGATTTTCTTGCATATTTTAGTTATTTTCTCTCATAATAAAAATATGTAGTCAATAAATTATAAATATTGGCTTTATTTCTAAAAGCAAAGTATAACTCATCTTTACATTGAAGACATAAATACTGAAATACACGAAATACATTGAAGACATAAATACTGAAAATAGATCCAAACTGAAATAAAATAATACTCAGAGAAAAGTCAAATTTTCCTGCCAGTAGGTAGCAAAATTTGGAAATGAAATTCCAATCCAGTAAGTATTTATTTCTTTCTAGCAATTTTACATTAAAACTATAGAGTGACTTTCAGATTCAAGAGCACTATGAAGCAGGGAACATGTCCTGGCAATAACATTTATTGCTGTGACCTAAATCCATTTACTATTCATCTTTTTTTCCCAAACTAAAAATGGAAACAAGTATTCCTAATTCATCAGATGTCCCTTGGGTTAAAATCCAAATAGTTTCCACAATAAGGACTGCTGGTAACTAAAGTACAACTCATCTTTATCTACATCAAAGACATAAATACTGAAATATATTGAAGACATAAATACTGAAAATAGATCCAAACTGAAAAAAAAATAATACTCAGAGAAAAGTCAAATTTTCCTGCCAGTGTGGACAGAGCACACAGAACCTGAAGGCAAGTTAATTCTTTGAGCATCTTTTGAATTGTGCTTTACTTAGAAAGGAAAAAAAAAATGGGGAGAGGAGGATTCAAACCTGTCTACAAGATGTGGCATTGGAAGGAAAACCATAAGCATTTCTTCTAACTCTTAAGAAAAAAGGGCACTAGAGTTCCACATGTCGTGCAAAGTAGCCTAATTACCAATGTCTTCACACTTGAAGTGTGGGTCAGCTGATAATGGCCACGTGATGTTTGATAGGAAGGCTGACGACTGCTCAGTCAGTTGATCTGCCACACTTCTATCTGTTCTGGCAGCTTCTGTTGAAGTCTGGAGTCAACTCAGGACAAACTCTTCATGAGTCTATGTCAAGTTGTATTCAAAAACATGTCAACTCTAATGTGCCATCATTTAGACATTTGTAATCATTCTAGTTAATTGCTATTGGAACTGACATCCCATTTTCATTTCCCCCACTGCCACATTACCAAGCAGGCTCGATCAACCTCAAACTCATCACGGCATGGCAGCAGAAAGATTTGTTCCCACATGTTCAATGATCATTTCCTTACTTCTCAGTAAAAAATTATTTTTGTGTATAAATTCTTGCCAGTAGTATCTATAAAAATTCAAGCAATTACATAACTCTAATGGCAATGAAACAGAGAGAAAACTTAACTTGAATATTATCCATGTTCAGTTTAGAAATGAGGGTACTAGAATCTTACCCTCATCACAAATATCTTGGTCAAATTCTTCTAATAATGGCCAGAACTAAAGCTTCAATACAATATATCTGAGCTTGGTTCAATTTCCAATATCAATATCAAATATCAATGTTAAACTAGGTTTTGAAATACTATTTTTCATAGCAATAGTTACCAGTGTGGTTAGAAATTTATATTCAAGAGAATACAATGAAACCTCATGTTTGAAAGGAGAGATAGATCATAAAATTTGTAGTTTGAAAAGGGAAATTACCTCATTATGTAATATTTTTACACTAGTTAATGATATGTTTATGGTCTGAATAAGACCATTTATGGGAAGAATTTCTGAATATGAAGGACAAGAATTTTCAAGAACGTTCTCAATCAACTCCACTACAAAGTCACAAATTTTTAACAGCAGAGGGCAATGTTCTCTAGCAATAATGTATGTAGGATTAAATACCTGGCTGTAGTTTCTTCACTGATAATCAATACTTTTATGCCTGTTTTCTCTTTCAAAAATTATATGTATAGTATTAAAATGTATGTAAAAGAGGGCAACCGTACCAAAAGAAAATTTATTTGTTAAAAATTGTATGTTTATTCTTGCATGCTTAAACTTTAGTCACCTTCAAAGAACTCTCCATTTGATGCATCTATTGAGACGCTTCTTCCACTGCTCACAACAGTTTTTGAATTCATCAATTTTGACGCCTTTTGTGCTTCTGCCATTTTTTGTTTCACCTCTTCCACATCAGCAAAATTTTACCCTTTGAGGACTTTTTCTCTCTGGAGAAAAAACAACAAAACATTGCTCAGGGAAAGATTGGGTGAATAGGGAGGGTGGGGCAAGGAGATCATACTGTTTATGGTCAGAAGCTGCTGAACACTCAGTGTGATGCCAAATGCAGCCTATCACAGCATTAGCTGATCCACTGATGCTGATGGGTTCCTAGAACACATACCTATGTGGGAGAAGCCTGTACTACAAGGGGCATGTCCTCCAAAAATAATTCCAGTTCTTTTAAGTCCCTTCCTTGTACGTGAATTTATACATGTGTATATTATATTTAATATGTCACATATATATAATATACATTTAAAGATTATAGATTACCTTCTGAACTAATATTTTGTATTTGAATGTTTATTAATTTTATTGTTATTGTCATTTTAAATGAAGTGTTCAACAATAAGCCATAATGGCCAGAATGAGATATTATCTACTCTAACTAAGGGTCAGGATGAGATACCATCTACTCTAACTGAGAGTGATGAATCATTTAATGAAAGTGTGGTGGCTAAGAAGCAGAATGTGCATTAGTTAGAAGAAAAACATTAATAAAGACTTGGTAACACCAGTACAGTCTGTATTATTCTATAGACATACTTACTTAAATTGGAATTAAACTGACCCCCCGCACTTTAATACTCCACTCACAACCCTAGACAGATCATCAGGACAAAAAATCAGCAATGAGATCCGGAACCTCAATATGACTCTTGACCAAATGGACTTAACTGATAACTACAGAACACTCCATCCAAAGACCACAGAATACATATTCTACTCATTACCGCATGGAACATATTCTAAGATCTATCACATATTGGGCCATAAATCAAGCATAAGCAAATTTAAAAGGACCAAAATTTTACCATGTACCTTCTCAGACCACAGTGGAATAAAATTAAACATTAACACCAACAAGGTACCCCCCAAACCCACAAAGACATGGACACTAAACAGCATAATGCTAAACAACACCTGGGTCAATGATGAAATCAAAACAGAGATCAAAAGATACCTGGAAAGAAATGAAAATGAAGAAACATTTTACCAAAATCTCTGGGACTCTATGAAATCTGTAGTAAGAGGGGAATTTATATCCCTACAAACGTACGTGAAGAAAATGGAAGGACAACAAATTAACAGCCTAAAAACCACCTAAGGAAACTGGAAAAGCAAGACCACAAAAACCCTAATTTCAGCAGAAGAATTCAGATCACCAAAATAAAAGCCCAAATCCAGGACACAGAAGACAAA